>NC_043006.1:92140783-92178283 GCF_006345805.1 Octopus sinensis | reverse complement strand
TTTCAATTCCATCGAATGTTGTACAAACGGTATCACCTGTCAGGAGTTTTATCGACATTGGAAGCGTGAAAAGCAACCTTGACAATGTGGTGGGATTCGTAATCGCAACAACACATCGCATACAACGTTTCAATGTTTTTCTAACGATTCTGCCACCGACCAGCTTGATAAACTTCAACTATATTCTCGAAATGTTGTTCACATTCTGAGGGAGATGTATAAGGATAAAGTTTTATTGATTGATGCAAAGTGTGAGTTAAAGAATGAAGTGCTTCGAGGTCTTGCAATTAGAATTAGTTAAGCAACAAGGGAACTGTTCTGTATGAGAAGTTAGAGGTTTTCTCATGCCGTAAGGGGTCCGAGTGAAATTGAAAACGACTAATGGAATGTGAAGCCTATACAGACACTAGAATGCCCGCGGATAAATGTTCACTCTAATATAGTGATGGTAAGAATTCCTTTTAAGCTAATTAAATTCCTTTACAGGTATTTTGGATATGTATCACAATCTTCTAAGCCATAATCTTTTTGAAATGCTTCTAAATATGAGGAACCTGACATTTATGATATACTGTGATATGTGATAGTATTTTCAAACTGCCCATTCCTAATTCTCTCGACCATGTCGTCGACAAATACCTCTATATTCATAAAATACTATGCTTCAGTAGATACAACAAAGAAACATATTGCCTCCTTGAGTTATATATATATACATACATATATATATATATATATATATATATATATATATATATATATATATATATATATATATATATATATATATATATATATATATATATATATTTCTGCTCCGATTATTTACAAGTAACCAAATACAATTTACGTTGTGAAGCAAAAGAAGGGTGATTTGCTCGGAAGGAAAAACTTTGATATTTCTACCGAATTATTTTAGCCCTAAATTGCTCTGCTCATCTTTGAATGGAATATAAATAAAACAGAAGATCACTAACAGACCTATGTAACGCATCCTCTATTAGAACATATTACTTATTTACACTCAGTTTAGTTCTCAATGCTAAAAAACAAACTTCAGAATCATGAAACAGTTTTGTAGAGGAAAGCATAAGTAATTTTATTATTTTCGCTTCATAGAAGTGATATCACTATCGTAAATATATTTGCATTGAAAAGACTTAGCAAACATCGCCATACGTTTTATGGCTTAGTCTTGTGGGGAAAACGTAAAGAATAATTACAGATGGCTAAACTTTGCAGTTAAAGACTTGGAGAGGAAATTTGTTTGGAGTGAAAAGGCTAAAACAAAGTTATGATAACGTGTTATAGATAGACGTGTTTGTCGATTGTTCTTGTTAGAGGTGTTTGTCGATTGTTCTTGGTCGAGGTGGTCTATAAGCTGTTAGATCAGAGGAATATATAGCCTTGCAATAGCGCTAGAATAGAAATATTAAGTGAATAGTGAATAAATCGATCATTGATTCAGGGGCTCTAATGAGCTAGTAAATTAATTTTTATCAATCATTCGTATGTCCCTGTAGATGCAGAGCAAGATGTTTGAGCAAAGACTGCAGTACTATTGACTTAGAAGAAACATTATTTGAAATTTGTATATATCAATATTTGATCGAGCTGGCATACTGACCGGAGAAAATATGTTAGTGTTTACAATATGGATTTGCTCTGTTATGTAAGATGACTAGGAAGGATAATCCATGCCATGTGACTGACCATTCGGAACGACATTAACAATGTAAAATGCGTGTTGCCTGAGAATGTACAACAGATGTGAAATTATTTTCTGGCTCTGAGAAGTGATTGTCCCGTTTCTCTGTTGAAAAAGATTGTCTTTTCTTTTCTACATCGGAGAATGTTTTCGAACTTTCTGTTCCTAGAATATGTGCAAGTTGATCGCACATGTCCAGGTTGCATGTAGACAATGTCTACATAAGGACTTGTAAGAAGGAGTTCAGTGGTAGGAGCAAGTGAGTCGTTAGTCTACATGGGGAAGATATGGCTTAAATAACTGATTCTTGGTGCGCACCAGAGTTCATGGCGTCTAAATCACTGACACTGTGAATTCCCCTTGCAATAGGGGCGTGTGAGAAGAAGCATATGATTTAAAAGATGATTGGCAAATGAAGCCAACTGACACACGGGATAACAAGGAAATCCTTATGTTATTTCATTTTCTTAAGGAACATTGGATGGTGATGATAAAATTAGGAGAGCATGTCGCCATTCTACGTCATTCTACGAATACGTTGTTGAAACTGAATATGTGCTGAGGATTTTGGAAAAAGGAATTGTGAATGATAGATTCTAACACCATTCAGATGATATTCTACGTCAAAATTCTATATCAATAGCTAGGCGGAGTTCAGAATGTTATTCTTCTTGGGAATGGATCAAGCGGCTACTTGTTTCCGAAATCCTGAAAGATCTTCATTTAAATAAAGAGTTTGTCCCGAATGGGGGAGTGCATATACATTTATGGAGTGGGGTTAGAAGTGAGAAAAATCAAACACTGCCCTCGATATATGAGTTGCAAGGAAAGGGTCAATCAATATGAATCTCTTTCCCGTGTAATATTATTACCTACAGAACCATCTTGGTTGGGGAAAGACGAATAAGAAGTGACAAGAGCGACTGTAATTTTGTTGGATGAGAATATTCTTGCTTCTTTGATTTCCAAAACTTTATTTTAATTTTCGCGTGGTTTATTCGCATCGTCTGTATGAGTGTGATTAACATTCACTCAATTGATAAAAGTCGGTAATTTTCTTTTGTTGATTATATTTTTCATAATTTCCACTTTTTAAACAGATTCTACGCCTGCAGAGCACGTCGGAGATTGTGGATATATGTTTTCGTTGTGGGACAAATGTAATGGGATGTGTCTAAGAGGATTGCTTTTGGCTACCTTCTTAAGTTTTTAATATAGCTTTAGAGAGGATTTAATTGCCATATATAGGTAAATCAAAACTGATCGAGCTGTGATCAGGTAGTTGTCTTGAATTACCTTAAGGTTTGACGGATGTGAATGCTGTGCTGTATGTTAATGTTTATTATCTGTAACTAAGCTGTGATCGGCATTACAGTAGGCAAACATGCAATTTGGATTTGGTGAAGGCTAGATTCAGAGAAGCGTAAAAGATATTAGTGCTAGAGCTTCTGGTTGTCAATCTGCAATGTCCATAGTTGACGGCACTATTTCTTGCAGGGAGATTAGAATGGCTGAATTTCGGCTTCTGCGCCTGCTGTGGTGAGTGCTAATCATTTGTGAGTATTGAAAAATAAAATCATCAAGACGATAATTTCAGAGAAGCTTAAAGCATGTGTCATTCATGAGGAGATTTAGATGACAGTCAAAGAATCGCTGTTGGATGGGGGCGTTCAAAGATTGGTAAACTCATCAGAAAGAGACGAAGAATGAAGAAGGGCATTGATCCGTACTCAGCGTAATTATTTCTTGCTAGTACACAGATCACAGAGAGAGATTAGTTGTATTGGGGAATTGATTATAATTAAACAGGGTGGTTATATTTCAGTTAGAACACATAGTGTGGTTGCTGGGCAATAGGAAGAAGCGAGAGATAAAAGATTAGATATTTTTGGCTGCGTGTGGATCAAGATAATTAATAAAATGAGGAATGTGTGGCTTTTAGTGAAACCGTCATAGTGGTAGCGTGTGTGAAGGAGAGAGAATTATTGTGAAGTGGATCCAGTGTAGTTCACTTTTGATGTAATTTCCTTATTTTATATTTTTTGCTGGGAGTCGGTTATCACTATTACAATTAATTCCACGTGTAGTTATTTAAAGCATTTGTGAATTAATCATTTAATACTCAGCATATCATTGCCTCTGACTTCGTGGCAATGATATACAATTCGGTTAAGACACTCTGATAAATTCGGTGAAGATGTTGTTAAACGCATAAAGGCGGTGAGCTAGTAGAAACGTTAGCACGCCGGCGAAAGGCTTTGTGGTACTTCGTCTGCTTTTACGTTCTGAGTTCAAATTTCGCCGAGGTCGACTTTGCCTTTCATCCTTTCGAGGTTGAAAAATTAAGTATCAGTTGCGTACTGGGGTCGATCTAATTGACTGACTCCCTTCCCCAAAATTTCAAGCCTTGTGCCTAGAGTAGAAAAGATTATTAAACGCATAACAGATGGTAAGCAGGCAGAATCGTTAGCACGCCGAACGTAATACTTAGCAGCATTTCGTTTGTCTTTACGTACTGGGTTCAAAATCCGCCGAGGTCGACTTGCCTTTAATCCTCTCGGGGGTCGATAAATTAAGAGCCAGTACAAAACAAGGTTCGATGTAATCCACTGGCCCCCTCCCTCAAAATTTCAGCCCTCGTGCCTTTAGTAGAAAGGATTATTGAACGAATAACATTACTGAGGCTATATGAAATGTAGGGCTGTTCTGTGGGTCAGCAGTTCACCTCGTAATCTAGTAGTTCTCAGTTTGATCGGATCTAGTCTTTCTCATTCGAAAAATGACCCTCCCTTAATTTTGCTAAAATTGCTTTCAGTATTGGTGTATCGATGCAACTCTGAACTTTGATTACGATCAACAAATTACTTCTTGATTAAAGAATCTGATATTATTTGGTATTAAAGTTGGGAAATTGGGGTAATTTTTGCCAATGAAGACACAGTGGCGTCAACAGTTTGTTGTCTGTGTCGCTGTTGTCTATGTTGATTTTTCACACTTAATTCTTCACACCACGAGATTCTATTCACCCTCGTGTTTTGATTTAATTTTTCTGTGTTAATATATTTCATATTTTTCTGTGCTTTTTTCTGAGTGTTAGTATTTTTGCATATTTTATATTTTATATAATTTGGAGCTCGTTGACTCAGATAGCTAGATTTATGATTTCACTAGGAGAATTCTGTTAATAAAAATTTTAATTAGGAGTATTTCTTAAACCATTAGCTTCACATTTCAACAGGAACCGAAACAGGAACCGAAATGGGTGTCATGGAACAGAGAAGCTGGGGGTGATACAGATAATTTTAATTGTGCATGCAAAAACATATGGGATACAGGCATTCTTTTCCTTGGGACAAATTCTTTGATGACCAATGTTATTCTTATTGTAGCTATGGAGTTTTGGAGACAGACGCCTTCTTTTCACACACACACACACATACACACACGCACACATGAATGCATAAATGTACATATAAACATATATATGGATACATACATCCACATGCACTTATATATTAATGATATACACAAATACGTGACATGTATACATAATACTGAAATACGCATAAAATAAACACAAGTAGACAAATATATTAATATAACAAATTTTAAAAAATAATAAAAACATGCAATCAAGGAAGAGACAAAAGAAACAGTAAGATGATACATGTGGATTTTATTAGGCATTTCTGTTTATTTAGAAGCCTACAATGAACAAGTCAGACGCTAAACTCTAAATTTCACAGGCTACAACTTTAAAGTTGACACCGCTCCGCTAAACGCAGAAAATTCCTGTCTCACTGTTGGCTAAAAATGTACAGATTTTTTTCGATTTTAAACCTCTGTAAGTTTTTTTCTCCAATTTGTTTTTCTCTATAACATCATACCTTCAAAGCAATGTAACTAGAAGTCTACTTTCAGATTTTTTACTGTCTTTAAAAAAATGCATATTTTGCGAATGAAAAAAACTAGGTACGTTTGATTTCGTCTATTTCACGTAACACTCAAAGATTGACTAATAACTTATGAGACTAAATTTACAAAAGGACAGTGTGCAGAAGGCCACCATGAACATGTGTGTGTATATATACATATACTAGTATTATAACCCTATTTCATTCGGGCTACGTTTTAAAGATGAGGAATTTTGCCCCAGAGGCCACGCCTTTCAGTTGAGCTAACTCAAAGTTGCCCTGCAAACTTCCCACTTTAAACATAGGTGTGCAAATTTTCAGGTCAATCCGACCACATTTACCAACACTTTTGCCTGCACAATTTCTTGTGAGACAACGTCCACCCTCTTCACAGATATATATATGTATATATATATATATATATATATGTGTGTGTGTGTGTGTGTGTGTGTGTGTACGTATGAATGTATATATATGCGTATATATACATATATATCTACATACAGGGAGAGAGGGAGAGAGAGTGATGGAGACAGGGAGGGTGGGAGATGCGATTGCTGTACACCGATAGGATATTTAGTGTGGTAATGAACCAAACAAGTCATTTGTATGCCATCTCTTGTTGTTATATAAAACCCGTACCCCGTTGTGTATTATATGTCAATGCATCTCATGACCCTCTTTCTTTTGTCATGCGCCGAGTACATGCAATGCAAAGCTTCTATGCAATCTCCAGACGTCGCCCACTGCTCATCGTGGCAGTTGTATAAAGTTGTCAAATAGATGTGAAATCTATCTCACATTTCTCTCGTCTCTCACGTAACAGTACTTGACTCACAACGATAAGCGCTAAACATTACATTTCTGCATCAGATAACGTATTACTGTCTGAAGATCGATCTTCCGAAAATGATATGATTTTGCCATGATATGTAATATTCCACATTAGTACCTGTTCAGAGCAACTTTCGCTTCCATTTAAATGTTAACGAGCTCATTTTTGTTCTGTATTCTTATTTCTTTCCCCAAAGCTAAAAGAACGCATTTCAGCCATTTAAATGCGATTACAGCAATGCACTGCAGCCAAATACATAAAGTGGTCTTTTATATTGCAATAGGATAGATTAATACGACTTATAGTCATCATCTCTCTTTTTCAGCAGTTAAAAACAGGGCTAAATTCACTTCCGGCTCCTATTAAATTAATCATTAATGGTTTCATTTCTTCTCTTATTCTTGAAATCGTCTGCAAGTCGTAAGAATGGATGTGTGAAAATGGGGTCGGGTGTGAGGAGAATGTACACTGCATTTAGAAAGATATAGAAGATTCTCTACAAAAATCAACGCAAGACTACAGAGCTGAGTTAAAAGCAAAATACATATTGGTCGCATATTCTTGCAACACGGACGAGGTACCATAAGACTGAGTTGATGTTATTTTGGTATTCCTTAATTTTCAAATATAATGCCAAGGAACGATGAGATAAGTTCAGGGGCATGTCCTTGTCTGTTGTGGGTAGGGTTCTAGAACGTGTCCTTTTGAACGGTTTAATAAGTTCATAGCTTCAAGAATTTTATCAGTCACAATGTAGATTTTCTGCAGAAAGAGTCACTAAAAATATGATCTTCAAAATCGGACAGCTGCAGGAAAAATGAATCGAACAGAACCCTGGGATGGTCCGAAAACTTTTGAACAAATCAGGCTAATATAGATAAAGGTTAAGAGGAAAATAAGAAAAACACAGTCAGTAAGAGAAAATGGACCTAGTAGAACATTTTCTACTTGTACAATTTGGGGCAAATTCTGCTTGTCTAAGGCTGGACTTAAATCTCACACAAGAGCTTACAATAGGACACTTTCTACTGATTATGTAACATACCAATCATTTCGCCCTGTGCCAACCTCAACAAAGTATGAAGGAACATTCTAAGGTCCAAGATCCTACACCAGAGACAATTCAAGCCGCACAAAAACTAACGTACTATTTATGTAGACATATTTTTAAAAGTATATCTAGACTAAAAATGCATTAGATCTACTCCTACAACAGAGGTCGTCAAGCTTTGTTTTGGGCAACTTACCATCAGATGAACGCATGTGTGTTGCATATATATCATTATATATTATTATTATTATTTTATTATTATTATTATTATTATTATTATTATTATTATTATTATTATTACAATTATTATTATTATTATTATTATTATTATTATTATTATTATTATTATTATTATTATTGTTATTCAAAGAAATTCCAACTCTGTTTTTTATGTTTTATTTATGTTCTTTATAATATTAATGTAGAGTATAGAATATATAGTATAAATAATATATATATAGTAAAATGAAATGAAGTATTGATTGTCTTATTGAATAGATGAAATATTGAATATCATATATTAAGGGACTAGTATACTTTCTTGCATTTAAGCAGTCTTCAAGGTCCCTCGTTGTGACAGGAGTGTTTCAAGTGTTTTTATATATATATATATATATATATATGTATATATATATATATTATATATATATATATTATATATATATATATATATATATATATAAGGATATATATATCCTTTTATATATATATATAAGGATATATATATATATAATATATATATATATATATATATATATATATAGTTATTCAAATTACCAGCCATACATGTACTATAACTATTGAGTTTTATTGCCAATTTATTTTAATTAATTTCTACCATCGATTTACATTTTCATAACAATTCACAATTTTATTTGTACAAAATTATCTGCATTTTAAAGACCTTAGTAGCGGCGTTTATTGATCTACAATCATTGTAGATGACTGTTTATTTTAACTGGTTATGCTACTTAAAGAGAAATGAAAGGAAAATTATGTAATATTATTAAGAAATTGTTAGAAATTATGCATACCACTACAGTCTTTAAGAAGCATTATATTTCTTTTATTTCGTTTGTATATAGTATTTGAGTGATAAAAATAAGATACAATTAACATATACTTCATTATGTAAGAATGCAAATATGCTTCATTTCATGCAGGCCCAGTGACTTTCAATAGATGTAGTTAATGCATATTTTGTTATCTTTAGAAGATAACTAAATCAGATCAGTCAATTTGTATTAAGAATATTACATCCGTAAGGTGGCTTGTACGTGTAGGTCATTATCTTGTACCAGAAAACACATCAGTTATGCAATAAAATAAGCGCAATAATTTCATATAATTCTGTTCTCAACACTTAGTTTAATGCGTCATCGTATTAATAATGGAATGTAATTCAATCAGAAGTGAAAGTAGACTAATAAATCATATGCTAGTTAAAATGTTTTCTGTTCGAATACAGTCACATAATTTGAGATACTAAGAATCTTTCAACTAAAACGATTTTTATTGCTGTTGCGCAAGCGTACACAACTTCCTTTTGAATGTATAATTTTATAAAGATCTAAATGTTTAGCCAATCAGAATGATGTTAGTTTTGACGTGGACTAAACCACCGGGTCGTCGTTAATTCACGTTCTATTATCATCCTGAAATATCCCTTTGCAGGTTCATTCAAATAACTCTAATCAAATTAAAATAAAATCGAATAAAAATAAAATGAAATGAAAGCAAACGCGAATGAAATTCAAAAATATAACCGCAGCATAGGAATTAGAATACAGCTGCCGCATAAACATCAAAGTAAGTATTGCGATGTAACCAAGTAGATGTCAGTGTTTGGAATTGTTTGCACTTGTTCAGTATTGAATCACTTAGGAACTGAATTCATTTCTTGATTTGATTTTGACTTACAGTGGCACTTTTCATTATGGGTGATGGAAACCAGTCTCAAGACGACGAGAGCTTGTAGCAGGCTATGAGTGCACGTATTTCGCGAAATGTCAAATAAGAAAGCAAATGGGAAAGAGAGGGCGGGAGGGGGAAACTTACATGAAGACAAAGTTGAAGAGCGTTTACTACTTGCTGGTGAACTTGATAATTGATTGTGAAACGCTTGTCACATGGTGTCATTGAAGAAAACAAAATTATTTAATTGAGAACGCAAATATCGTTAATCACATTTCCAGAGCTGAGGCATCTCGGACAAACTGGAAATAGAACTATAACATACGAAATTACTTATTGGATAATTAAATGAATGCTCACAATTAACAGGGAAGAATATTTACAGATAATTACATTCACCGTCAGGAATGAAAGCGCCCGCAACGAACTGCTGCAAGATAATTTAGGCGAAGAATGATTTCATTGAGGCATGTATCATTAAAAAGCAAAGTGGCTCTAATTTCTATTTCCCATTTCAGATATTTCCCATAAACTCATGGAATATAGATTGAAACCACTTTAATGATTGTTGTCAGTCAAAATTAAAGTGTAATTTATTTTTCGATAGATAAAAAGCACCGGAAACAGAATGAGTGCGCATGATTCGTTTGGAAACAGATTTAATTTCCTCAAAGACTATTAAAATATCTTTCAAGTATATTTTAATTTCTTTCGACATCATTTCAATTCATACTAGTAGCAGCAGCAGCAGCAGCAGTAGCAGCAGCAGCAGTAGCAGCAGCAGCAGCCGCAGTAGTAGTAGTAGTAGTAGTAGTAGTAGTTTGTCCTTGTTAGCAGGACATGCAGAAGTTGGTAATTGAAATCAATTCGATGAGTTACGCAGCCTCTCAAGCTTCACTCTTCCTGGTAAAGCAACAACGAATTAGTAGCAAAAGCTGAGGACCAAAATCGGAAAGCTGTTAGAATAAAATCTGCTAAACACTAGAACAACGTTGCTCACTATTGAAATACATTAAACGAAATTCTCAAATCCGATATTTCCATCTGCTGACATACTTATAGCGTGTCTAAGATCAATTAAAATAAAAGGGTGTAACTCTGAAACGGAACGCAACTAAAAACAGCATCGACGGATAAAATTATATTAATGCATTAACATGTCTAATCAGAACAGAACTTCTTGACAATTACATTTCCGATCTAGCTCATTACTGAGTAATTATTGATGATGACTTTTCGATTATAATCAGTGACAAACGTATTTATGGAAATTTAACGCAAATTAAATGATCCGTTGTTCTGATAGAGACCAAACTACATTCCACTCACTCACTTTCATTGGCAGGATTTTCTCTTGTTCTCTTTATAATTTGCTGATTGCATTAACAATAGGAAAGCTTTTGAGTTTTGCTAATATAAAATTTTATCTTTGGGGTAATATCTAAAATGTCCTTTCATATAATATTTGATGATTCTTTTAATATCTAAAATAATAAATTTTGGACGTAGCTTTGGTAATTTGCTCCATTATCTCCTGCATACTCATTAAGGATGTAATGATATACAGCCATATAAAATACTAATAGAATATTTACTATTCAATGGAAATTATTTTACTCTTATTTATGTTTCATAATGTGTTTCCAAATGCTGCCATATCCATGTTGCGATGATGCCTTGCCAGATTCTTTACATATGACATCTTACACTTTTCAGCTACAAAGGTTAAGCTGTGAATTCAAATCCCACCGATGTTCTTTTTATCCTTCCGCTGATGCTAAAGTTAGTTTGCAGTCAAAAACTAGCTGTAAATTATTCAACTTCTCTTCTCTACAGAAAACTTTCTCGAAATGCAACCCTCGTAGAAATTATTATTCGTATAATTTACATTATTTTTTTAATTGGAAGGAATCTAAAACAAAAGGGTAGTCTGGCAATATATCAAGTATTCTAAGTTTGCTGAGCGCTTGATTGCATACATGCACACAAGAACAATATATTTGTACTCTACAATTTATAGAACAACCAATCAGAGTAATGTAAAGTGGCTTTTCTAATAATTGAACTTAAATACTCACACACACACGCACACACACATACATACATACACACAATATATATATATATATTATATATATATATATTATATATATATATATATATATATATATATATATATATATATATATATATTATATATATATATATATGTATATATATATATATATATATATATATATATATATATATATGTATATATATATATATGCACGAAAAAGTTCACTGAAATTCGTGAACGTAGGGTCAGTAGAACCAGTGGTAATCCGGATGGAGTGCTGGAATGGTATGTGGATGAGGAGAGCTGCTGAATGTTCGGAAAGTGATTCAGATATGCAAGTCCAAAGAGTAAGAAAATTCAGTCAGAATTAAACTTGGGTAATTTTTCTCATTTGCCTCTGTCTATTTCCTCTTATTCCTTTCTATTGAAGAGCGTAGGCTCGAAATGTAAAAGGCTTTTCCATTTTCCCGAGAGTCAGACTAAAACACTTGCTTGTTGTTCATACACCTGTGTGACTCTAAGGAGCGATGAACATGCAAATGGGAAACTTTGCGTATTAAATATCACTATTTGGTTTAACTTCATTATTACAAGTTGTGTGTGTGCTTGTATATATGCATGTATATATTTGTGTTTATGGGGGGTATATACATATACATACATACACACACACATGTATATATATATATATATATATATATATATATACATATTCAGATTCCACAGAAGTTGGTTTTAATCTGCATAAGACTTATGTAGCAAAGTCGATAAAAAATTAGTAGTGACACGCCTACATGCCTACATACATACATACATACATACATACATACATACATACATACACACCTTCTCCTCGACTTACGACCACAAAAAATAAATACATAAGCAATCGATTTTCGGACGCTGGGCGGCTGCGCATACGATACCTATAGCAGCATCTGGCAATGCAGGCCTTGCTCAGACCCAGGCATCCACTGCTTGCCACTGTCTCTCACTCAGTCGCGTTCAGGTATCAGTTGCGTTTGGATAAAAATAGTGTTGAAGAATATAAATCCGACATACGACCAGATCGACTTACGACCTGTCAGGCGGAACGTAACTCGGTTGTAAGTGTAGGAGGTATACAGAAAAACCGATAGATAGATAGATAGATAGATAGATAGATAGATAGATAGATAGATAGATAGATAGATAGATAGATAGATAGATAGATAGATAGATTGACTGATAGACAGACAGATATTCAAAGCCCATCAGAAAGACGCTGGCGAAAACTAGGTCGTCCTTTAATCCCTTAAGTATGGTAAACGGAAACAAGAAACAAGTCTTGTTTTATTGTTTTCTTAAGTCATTACGTTTATATATTTGTTGTGCAAGATTTATGTGAAGTCATGTGTTGAAGCAAAGTAACACCAAATATATAGTGCGTGTGTTTTTATTGGCTAAACTGGCAAAATGACCAATCCGAAATACAACAATGTTTTCTTAAGGTTTGTCATATTTTCTCATGAGAAAAAAATGTTTGCCTCAAACAGTTAAATCTGTCAATCCATTTTTCTTCCAACTCCACCTTACTTTCTCGACGACGTGATTGATAATGGATTGCGCGGCTGCCTTTCACTGTTAGTCAGGCAGAATATGATATAGGCGCAGTCATGATTGTGTGGTAACAAGCATGCTTGCCAACCACATGGTTCCGGGTTCAGTTTCACTAAGTGGCACCTTGGGCAAGTGTTTTCTGCTATAGCCTTGCGTGTGGATTTGGCAGACGGAAACTGAAAGAAGCCCGTTGTGCATATATGTGTGGGGGTGCGTCAATGTGTGTGTGTGTGTCTTTCTGCTTGTGTTTGTCTCCCACTTCCACTTCACAACCTTTGTTGGTGTGTTTACGTCCCAGTAACTTAACGTTTTGGCAAAACGACCGAGAGAATAAGTGCCAGGCTTTTAAAAGAACATATTCTAGGACCAGTTCTTTCAAGTGCTGCTCCCGCATGGCCACAGAATTCTTTATAAGGCGGTTATTAAATGTTTTCTTATCCTGATTGGTATTTTGTTGTTCATTTTACTCTCTTGCAATTTCTTCTTGTTCTGTTAAAATTCGGTAAAAGTGATCGGACGTATATATTTATTCTTTTACTTGTTTTATTCATTTGACTGCGGCCATGCTGGAGCACCCACCGCTTTGAAGAAGTTTTAGTCGAATCAATCGACGCCAGTGCATTTTTTAAAGCCTTGGACTTATTTTGCAGGTTCCTCTTCCGGAGCACTGAGTTACGGTGACGTAAACACACCAACACCGGTTGTCAAGTGGTAGCAAAGACAAACACAGACACACACACACACACACACACACATATATATATTTATATACGACGGTCTTCTTTCAATTCTCATTTAACAAACTCATTCGTATTCACAAGGCTTTGATCGGCCCGAGCCTATAGTAGAAGACACTTTCCCAGGGTATCACGTATTGGAACTGAAACTAGAACCATGTGGTTGGGGCAATTTAACTGACCAACACATGGATTGTACAACATTCCCTTTTGTAGATGCGAGATTTGGTATCGATTATACTGCTTATTATTAATTGTAACATTTTACTCTGCCTTACTTTATGATCAGGTGGAATGCATGAGGTTTTCTTGTCATATATCCTAACATCACTAAGAACATAATTCAAGCACACTAAAATTATAAATCATTTTGCGGCAAAAACTGAACAGACGCATACAAGACTGTGTTGTAGTCTTCACTTGAGTATAAATCCATACGACTGAATTAACTATGACAAGTGGTGATATTGCTTTATACAACATTTATCTTTTTACGAGCTATACATTCTCAAATTGTATCCCGAAAGCAATTATGAATGAAAGAAATGTAATAAACTGGAATGCCAATATTAAATGATATCTTGTGGTGGTGACCAGGGAGAGCACAGCGATACTTTGTCTGTGTTTAATGCAGAGTTGAAATTCCGCCGAGGTTGACTTTGCTTTTCATTTTTCCGGGGTTAATATATATATTTTTTTATTTCTTTATTGCCTACAGGGGTCTAAACATAGAGGGGACAAACAAAGACAGATTAAGTCAATTACATTGACCCCGGTGCGTAACTATTGTTTATTTAATCGATCCCGAAAGAATAAAAGACAAAGTCAACCTCGGCAGAATTTGAACTCAGAACGTAACGGCAGACGAAATACTGCTGGGCAGTTCGCCCGGCGTGCTAACGATTCTGCCAGCTGAGCACAAATATTGATGTTATTGAATTACCCTCTCCTCTGATCTTGCTGTCCTTGTGCCAAAATTTGATGCCAATTTTAAAAATCTTTTCACATGATCTTTTTAATCATATCCTTACACTGAGGTAAATGTTTAGATAAGATATGTAAATTTAATTAGTAGCGTTAGTTACAGATCTGTAGTAATAGAGGTTAATTATGTATAAATGTTGTGTAAAAAATATATAGTTGAAAAATATGTTTAGATCACGGTGTATTAGATGATAGTATGTGCGCGATAAGAATAAAAAAAAGGCGACTTTTATTGAGCAGGATACATAGCAACAGCAAGATGGAATAAACATAACAATTGGCATGAACGAGAATTATTTTGCGGATAATTTTATATAAGATGGTTTATGTTGTGTGATGTAACGTGTTGCATTTTCTCCTTATTGCTTGAGTTCAGTTGCCCAGAGGAAGCATATGATTCATGTTCAGTGTTCTGTTGTTTAGGGGATTGCAAATTGCTATCAGTAAAAAAAATTATCTGTATATTCTTAGTTCCAATGCTATAAGGAGTGATCTTACACATCAAAGTAATCCATTGTTCTACATATCATGGAACTCTGCAACTTATTTCCTACATCAGTTACTTAAGAGATCGCATCGTATGAACTAATCTATTTAAAATCCTTTCCATATGTGTAATCAACATTAATGAGAGAACATGAAACGATTCATATTTGCAAACACTTGTAAGTAATCGTTTTCATAGACAGCGTTTATGTAATTGTATTATGCCTTCTTAATGTTAATTCACTCTTAACAGATCCAAATCTCTTTCGCTGAATGCAAGTGTAAGCACTTCGCATGCAACACTTGAATCAGTGTGGTAAAGGCGTTAGACGATCACACACCCTAACACAAAACAGAAAGCAATAACCTAAGAATAAGATGACACTTTTGTTTCTAAATTCTAAATTATTTTATGTAATATCTAAATAAAATTATTGTCTCGATTAACAAAAATTTTCGCAATTAAACCTATGGATATGTGTGTGAGAGTGGGTAAAATACATACATACATGCCCTTCACACACACATATATATATATACCGTAAAATATATTTGCCCAATAAATGTGGCGGTCCCATAGAGGACGACGTTACTGTTGTTTTTAATCCCAGGAAACATCTCCTCCAGCTGGCTAACGACACACTGTCTGTGTCCGCTTAGTATTTGCTAGGGGAGGTCATCACTCCTATCTCTAGTCTTACTTGATACACACAGACCCGGGTACTGGGTAGTTACCCGTCTTCAGCGTGTGATAATCCCCAGCTGTGATAATCACCCGTGTGTTGTTAGCCAGGTGGAGGAGATGACTTTCTAGGTTAAAAACATTAACATCATCCTCTGTGGGACTGCCACATTTAGTTGTCAAATATATTTTACGATTCTGTACAGTTACTCTTTACCACTCAGAGATTTTATACATACATATATATATATATATATATATGTACGTGTATGTATATATATATATATATATATATATATATATATATATATATATATATGTGTGTGTGTGTATGTATATATATATATATATATATATGTGTGTGTGTGTATGTATATATATATAATATATATATATATATGCACACACACACACCACACACACACACACACATATATATATATATATTATATATATATATATAATATATATATATATATTATATGTACCATACGTTTTATTCTATTACACGAAGTAAAAATTGCAATACTACGCTGAAGACGATAATAGATATTGCCAGTATAATTTATTTTAGGATATTAGTTTCAAAACGTTTTGCAACATTTTACAACAGCTTGGAATTATATGAGCTGAGATGAGTTTCAGAAATATTTTAGTAGTTAGCAAATGTATTTAGCAAAACAAGCAGATCAAAAATGTGAAACGAAATGAAATTTCAACGCCACAGCGTTTAAAATAAATTCCATCTTTATTAATGGAAAACATATCGTTAATGGAAAACGTATATTTAACCTTAAACTGATCGTTTTTATATCAAAATACTTTAATATGGCTTGAAGTAAAATACTCAGTTTTTGAGAAATATATCTTATTTACAAAGAAGTTTCCAATTTATATCCATTTAAGTTAAAATATATTATTTTCTATTCTAGGCACAAAGCCGAAATTTTGTGGGAGGGGTCCAGTCGATTAGATCTACCCCGAAAGAATGAAAGACAAATTCGACCTCGGCGAAATTTGGACTCAGAACGTAGCGGCAGGCGAAATACATATTTCTTTACTACCCACAAGGGGCTAAACACAGAGGGAACAAACAAGGACAGACAAACGGATTAAGTCGATTATATCGACCTCAGTGCGTAACTGGTACTTATTCAATCGACCCCGAAAGGATGAAAGGCAAAGTCGACCTCGAAGGAATTTGAACTCAGAACGTAGCGGCAGACGAAATACCTATTTCTTTACTACCCACAAGGGGCTAAACACAGAGGGGACAAACAATGACAGGCAAAGGGATTAAGTCGATTATATCGACCTCAGTGCGTAACTGGTACTTATTTAATCGACCCCGAAAGGATGAAAGGCCAAGTCGACTTCGGCGGAATTTGAACTCAGAACGTAACGGCAGACGAAATACGGCTACGCATTTCGCCCGGCGTGCTAACGTTTCTGCCAGCTCGCCGCCTTTTGAGTTAAAACATCAAACCGCAAGAATGTATATCCCAAAATTAGTCAAACAAAACACATTTTCCTTCTTTTATTAGTGCTACTACAGCTATTTTGCTATGATGACCGCATGGAGACAGAGAGAAATGTGAGCAATCACGTTTGCTGCAGATTCAGGTTATTTCCTAGAAAAACCAATGTTCCAATGATTACAAGTATTGGCAATTTCGTCGAATGGTACAGCAATATTTGCGAGAATTACTGAAGGCAATGCATCGCAGTGCAAGGTGAATGCAAAATAAAATATATAAAGCTGCCCATAAGTTAAAATTAGACTCGTTTGAAAGTTCTCAATTTAAACTTGTATTAGAAATGCCTAAGAGGCTTACACGATTTTTGCAACTCACAAATTCATCGAAAAGAAACTTTATTAAGGCGAAATGGTGAGTAACAGACTAAATGCCTTTCACATCTCCCATTCGAGAGATCTACTGCTAATGCTGCAAATCAATATTATTCGAGAGAAGTGTATAATGCTGGTTGAAGCTGATTTTAACTCGATTTCTAATCTCAGACAAGGAGGGTAAAATGTTTTGAAATGCATGATCATTACAATAGGGACTTAATCCGCCCATTAGTATGTCACACAGACCTAGTGTAACCAGGACTCCCTTTTTATCATATGACTCTTTTTACAAACTAGATCTAAGCATGGATGGTTGTTAATAGTTTTATTCCACTACGAGCCATCACAAATTATATTTCGCTATTTGCATTTGAAAACCATTTAATTGTTCTGTAGAGAATCATAAATTCAACAAAGTATGTTTTAATGAGAAATTGTATCACTTTTTCCTTTACAAATATTTCTTCGCATAGTAATATAAATATGCCAATATTTAAAATTGCGCGGCCTACATCACAAGACGACTCTCCTTCGTGTCACAATAAATAGATTCTGAAATTATCCTTTTAAGAGTTAACAGATCATAAACCTAGTAGCATTTACTATTTCAGCTTTTAATTCAGATATAAAAATTGATATGATATGGAGATCAAAATGCCAATTAATCTAGTCTGAATAAATAATAGCCACTTTTATCTTACACTTTTTGCGCAGTTTAGAAAATACCACTGGTACAGTTAACAAATTCTGTATCAATGGGTTTCTAGTTTTTATTTGAAACATTAAACATTGGAAATTTGAATTGATAGAGCAACAGTATTTACGTATGTCCCTTAGTATTTCGCATTTCAGTAGCAAAAGATGTCTTTTGGGTTCGGTAGTTAATTACAGGGTCCATTAATTCGTCTCCCAGCTCTGAACTTCGAGTCAAATACACACCATACTTATAAAAGTTTTATCTTTCTAGGCAGTTGAAGCACAAACAATAGAATTATATTGGTTTTGTCACTCAATAAAGTAAACATCACAAATGTAAGTTGAAATGTTCATGCAATGAGAAAAATATAACATTAGCTCAATTACAAATAATAAGGCATCAAGTAACAAATAAAAATATTAGGGTAGGATTTAACATTATTAGACCTGTCTAATGTCTGGTGAAGTAGGCTTGAGAATATTGTTGAGTAGGTGTAGAAAATTGTGCACAAAGCATGGAGTGAATGGCAGGAAATCGAGTAAAATTCTTTCTCACAGACAGCATAAGTTAATTTGAACTGCTGTCGTCTTTTTTCTATTCTGCAAGTTTGGAGTAATTTCCAGTTTGACTTGTTGATGATCGTTGCATTGAAATTTAATATGAAATATCATATTAAATTTCAATTAACTCAAATTTTGTGACCCCGCAGTTATGAGTTCTAATTCTACAACAGAGAGCAGGTTGGAAAGTGATATACTCCATCGGACTGAAGTATTCATTTACATTTTAATTAGCTTCATGTAAATATCAACAATGGATCTTCTAGGCACGCGTAATATCCCATACATTCGGCTAACAATACATGTACAATTATATTAATAATTACTGTTACAATAATAATTGATGTTTTGTTTCATATTTAATGAACTGAAAATTGTACAACGGAAAAGTTTCATTCAATTGAAAATGTTTTTCTTTCTAGAAACATCTTCCATTCAGCGGATTCGTGTTAAAACATTTGTAAAATTTATTCCATCGCATGGTTGACTTAATAGAACAGCGAAATTAATGAAACTTTTAATTAGATAAAATTAATATTTGCGAAAAGAAAAAGAAAATATTCGTCTAAATGATGTTTTGCATACGAAATATGTTTTTTTGTTTTTTTTGAAAATATACATCTATTTACATATACGTAGAACAAGCGTACACACTGGCACGTGCGCCAAGCTTTCAAAAACATATACACACATGCACGGACACACACATCAACACACACACACATTCAAACATATATGTAATATTCTATTATACGTATGTCTGCACCAAAATGTATGTATGTGTGTGTGTGTGTGTGTGTGTAAATCAAAAAAGAAACACGAGTAAAATTTGGAACAAAGTGAAAACAAACAAAGCAGAATCCTTCGTGGAATCAGACAAGCGAAACGCGTGTCTGAAAAGCTTAGAAGGAAGTGAAAAACCGATAAGTGTGCAGTAAAGCTTAATACGCCCATAGAATTATCTATCTAATTCTCTCTCTCTTTCTCTATACACACACACACGCACATATATATATATATATAATATATATATATATATATATACAGAGAGAGAGAGAGAGAGAGAGAGAGAAAGAGAAAGAGACAGATATATATATATATATATTTAATATATATATGGAGAGAGACAGACAGATATGCATGTGTGTGTGTGTGTGTGTAGAATATACCTATCAATATATATTTCTCTCTCTCTCCCTCTCTCCCTCTCTCTCTCTCTGTCTATATATATATAGGCGTGGGTGTGTCGTAAGAAGATTTCTTCCCAACCACATGGTCACGAGTTCAGTCCTACTGCCTGTCACCTTGAGCAAGTGTCCTCTACAATAGCTGCTGGAAAGTGTCGTGAGTGTATTTAGCAGAGAGAAACTGAAATACGCCCGCCGTATGTGTGTGTGTTGCCTGTTGCCCGCCACCGCTTGGTTGTGTCACCGTAACGTAACGATTCAGCAAAAGAGATCGATAGAATAAGTGTCAGGCTTTAATGTGTTCTGGGGTTTATTCGTTCGACTATAATTCGTCAATATGGCCGCAGTCCAATGACTTAAACAAGGTAAAAGATATATATATATATATGTGTGTATGTGTGTATGTGTGTGTTTGCATATATGTATATATGCATGTGAGCGGGTGAGTGGCCTAGTTGTTAGGGTGTTTTACTCAGGACTGCGAGATCACGGGTTTGATTTCCAGACCGTTATTCTCTTGAGCAAAGCTCTCTATCTCTCACTTCCCTGCGACCACTTTGACGACTGACGAGTGTTAAAGCATTCCCACAGTCAGACAACGTCGATTTGATGGGAGAAGGAGCAAGTATTTGATCCCTATAAACAAATCATCAGGGCAGAGTGTACAGCAAAAACTTTCAGAAACATCTTTCTCGACCTCCAGAGACTGCCATCAACATTTCTCTCTCTCTCTCTCTCTCTCTCTCTCTCTCTCTATCTATCTCTCTCTCTCTCTCCCTCTCTCTTTCTCTCGCTCTCTCTCTCTCTCTCTCTGTTTTCTTTAAATAACCTATATTTCTCTGGATTAAATATCTCATAATCTAGAGCAGTATTCCCTAAATGGTTTCTCTCTGCTAAATACACTCGCAAGGCTTTCCAGCAGCTATTGTAGAAGACACTTGCTCAAGGTGTCATGCAGTAGGACTTAATATCTTCAACGACTAATCCAACACAGAAATTAACAAAATTAATTCAAAATTAACAGAATAAATCTAATTAAGCATAAAATAATGACGTAATCAAATGGAAAACAAAAGAACCCAATTCTTTACTTATACATGTGTAAGATACGCTTTTTCGTAGATTATCGTAAATGACGTAGTAACAGACGGACTATTGATACAAACTTTATTTATTTTAAGTTGGAACTAAAGTTTCCTACCTTAAATCCGGTCAATGATGACAACTGCTTCAAATACGGATCACAACGGTGTGTGGGCATACATAATGAAAGACTTGTTTCATCGTTGAATATTAAGTTACGTTTGCCTTTTACTTGTTTCGGTCAGTAGACTGTGGCCATGCTGGTGCACTGCCTTGAAGTTTTAGTCAAAACGAATCGACTACAGTACTTCCTTTTTTAAGCTTGGCATTTATTTTAATGATCACTTTTGCCGAACCGCTAGGTCACGAGGACGCAAACATGCCAACACCGGTTGTCAAGCGGTGGTGGAGAAAAGCACATAGACACACACACACAAATAAATATATGAATAGTACGGGGTTCTTTCAATTTCCGTCAACCAAATCCACTCACAAGGCTTTGGTCAGCCCGAGGCTATATATAGTAGAAGACATATGCCTGATGTGACATGAAGTAGGACTGAACCCCGAACCGTATAGTTGGGAATTAAACTTCTTACCACACAGCCACACCTGCGCCTATACCTGTCCAAAATATGTGTAATCGTATTAATACACTGGATAGTTTGGATTTGTGGAATACAAATATAAATATATTGCAATGGAGAAGGCTGCTGGTTAATTAGGTATGCAACCGTTACTAAGAGAAAGCAATTATTAAAGGCTTGACCGTCTGGAATGTTTTTAATAAATTCATGTTCCAAGCATACATTGTCTCTCTAATATAAACACACACACACACACACACACTCCATGTTTGATTTCGTTATCACACATTAGAATTTTGCAATTCAACATAAAATATCATAAATATTATTATAACTCGGAATCAAACGTGAAAATATTATCAAGAGACGAACAGAAACCCCTCCAGAGGGTGGTCTTTCTGCTGGTCTATACTATAATGAGGAAGGCTACTTATTAATTAGGTATGTAACAATTACTAAAAGTACTAAAAAAAAGGCAATATTAAAAGCTTGACCATCTGGAAATATTTTTATAAATTCAATGTTCTAAGAAATTGCCTATGATTTCGATTTCTAAAGTTTATTGAATTTTTTAACTCCAAATCCTCGCAAATCTAAATATTCATTGCATTCACTGCGTTCAATTTTTCATGGCGGAGAAGATTTTAATGTTTAATAATAAAAACTATGAATTCGTTGCAGGCAACATTTTGTGTTTTTATTTGCAACAGTCTCTCACTCTCACTCGCCTATGTTTTCCTTAATGATAATTCAATAATCGCTATATATATCTTTGATATATATATATATATATATATAATAATAATAAATATTAGGGAATAAATCCAAATTTACAGGGAAAAAATCAGATTTAGGATTAAATCGATTTTATAGTAAAATATTATAAAATATTATTCGAGACAAAACCACTATTTTGCAAAACAAACAAGGAAAGACTTAATCAATACATAAATTTTAATAATTTTTTGACTATTTATTAAAATTTATGTATTGATTAAGTCTTTCCTTGTTTGTTTTGCAAAATAGTGGTTTTGTCTCGAATAATATTTTATATATATATATATAATATATATATATATATATATATCTTTGATACAAGACATAATTTCAAGAATATTATCAGTTTCCGGTGTTTGTTAAAGAGATATTTTTTGATAAAATGAAGGTGTTTTAATATACCGGTGTAAATTCTGATTGATTTTATGTTAAATGAATGCATGCTATTACACAAAATAACTGTACAACTTTGATACGAGGCGCAATTTTCAGAATATTATCAGTTTTCGGAGTTTGTTAAATAAAATGAAAATTCGTTAATATACCAGTATAATTTATTTTTAATGAAGAAGTGATTTTCTTGGTATGGCTACTTGGAACGCTATAAGCCTTACGATAATAGCTATGTGGTGGCTGCTATTTCTAGCACGCTAAACAAGCTTTCATTTATATATAATATGCGACTGAAAAATAAAAAAAAATAGCAGGAAAGGCACAACGGCAGGGAACAGAATCAGATGAATCCAGGGCAAAGCGACTGAAACAGATGCCTGAATAGGCACAGAGACGTAGACATCATTCTGCCTCTGCTACACATGACCGACTGGTTAGAGTATCCCGAGAGGAGAATGTTCTACTTCAAAATAATGGTGTCAGATCTCAAATTGTTGTTGATGCAACACTAAAGCGATCTTTTCTCTGCGATCATGTGGAAGTAGTGGAGTTGACAACCAAAAGTCATTCTGATGAAAAAGAGTTTTCTATTTACCTTCTTGATGTAGGAAATGGTATCATTTCTGCTGAACAAAACCTAGGTGAATTCGAAATCAAACTACCCAATGACTCTTGCCTTGAAAGTGGTACTCTTTCAGATCTATGTGATTTTGTATATGCTGACCTCAAAAATAATTTCACAAACCCTGTGTGGCTTGCAAATAGAATCATCATTACTCCAACAAATGAAGCAGCACAATTTGTGAATGATCTTCTGTTGACCAGCATCCATGGTGAGCTAAACATGTACAGAAGCTTAGATACAGTGGATAATGAAATTCAGTACCGAATCGAGTTTACCAATAAACTTACAGCATCGGGGTTTCCACCACACATTCTCAAACTGAAGAAAAAACAGTGCATAGTGCTTCTGAGAAATTTAGATGCTACAAAAGGACATTGCAACGGCACACGCTACATCATTGTCAGTTTACATGATCATGTTGTTGAGGCTGAGATTGCTTCTGGCCCTTATGCAAGATCAACTCTGCAAGAAATCCCAAGAAATGTATCTCAAGAAATGGAATGTCCCTTTGCATCTACACGCAAATACTTTCCTGTCAAGCCAGCTTTTGCCTTGACGCGCAACAAAGCACAGGGACAGACTTTTGAACAAATTGGAATATATCTTCCGGCACAATTCTTCTCACTTGCTCAGGTGTATGCCGCATTATCTAGAGTTCGAAAGACGGCTAATGTAAAAAATATTAGCTGAGAGAAATGGAAACAGTATGATTACTGACAATTGTGTCTACAATGAGATACTACTTGAAAGTAAAATATGCTTTGTAGGAAGTTTCAGTAAATAGCGTTAACACATATATTATATGTAAAGCAAGATGTATTTGTGTGGAATGAAATTGTTTTAGCATATTTCAACACTTGCCGAATGAATGCTATCGTTATAGTAGATCATTTTAAATTTGGGTATATTTGAAGAAGTAAGGAAACGTCATTCCTATGTGTTCTCGCAACGCCAGACTTTTCTGTATGCGAGTGTGTGTGTATCCATCCATCCAACCATCCATCCATTCATCCACCTGTCTATCTATCTATCTACACCTATTTAAGTTCTACCAATTATTAATGATAAATTTACATAAAAAAGGGAGATTATGACTGTGATAAAGTAATGAAAGCTATATTTACTAATTAAGTGAGAACTATTATAAAAAGAAATAAATAGACATAAAATATAAAAGTTATTATAACTGGAAATCAAATGTGGAAATATTAATAGCAGAAAACCGCCCGGAGGGTGGTTTTTTGCTAGTATAGATAATATTGATTCGAATATATGTAAATTTTATTCTCTTAGGAATCCGAGAAATTACTTTTTAGGAGTGTTTCGTTGATTCAGATGTCAAATCTGTTTTTAATATTCCTCGTTAATATTTTACGTTTAAAGTTGTTTTTCTCTTTTATGTTAATCTCCAGATTAGCTCTGATCGAGCAGAATTATGATTAAATGGATTTAGCTTGTGACCATCCAATCCTGTCGTGTGGAATTTCTTTTTGCCATATTGATTGAGAATCTTTGTCGCTCGTAGAAACTTCAATCGTTTCTCTAAAATTACTCTCAGATGCTTCACATATTCCGGTGGCTCTTCATTATGTTTACCGACAGGTCAGCTTGTGTTAAGAAGAGTTATAATGAAACCGATTCCAGCCGTGGCCATCTAACATTTCTTTTCTGCAGTGAGCCAAAAGACACATTTCTTGCTAAATTTGAGAAGTTGACAGTTATCTCTAGCAAGTCATTTAAACACTACCGCATAGTGGGGCTAGCTGTGTCATCATTAGCAAACATTTGTCTTTTTTATAGCTTTCAGAATTAAAATATACGCGATTGATATTATTCCTGAGGTTTATGGTTCTATAGTTTCACACTAAGAATCTCATTGATGCCGAACATCTGTTCTTTAACGATATTTAAAATGTGTCACTGATAAAGGAATTCGTTCATTAAAGAATCTGGATAAATCATGTTTATTGCCACTTAAATTACATTATATCACACACACACACACACACACCACACACACATATATATATATATATATATATATATATAT
This sequence comes from Octopus sinensis, assembly GCF_006345805.1. Classification (NCBI taxonomy): domain Eukaryota; kingdom Metazoa; phylum Mollusca; class Cephalopoda; order Octopoda; family Octopodidae; genus Octopus; species Octopus sinensis. Next base: position 92,152,503 of record NC_043006.1, on the reverse strand, counting down.
ATATATTTTATATATATATATTTATATATATATATGTATATATGTATGTATATATGTATGCGTATATATATATATATACATACATACATAACTCAGAAGCGCAAGTAAATGAGTGATATATATTTTGTTATCTTCATATTTCATGTTTCATAATTAATAAGGTTTAGGAGTTTTTCAGATGAACTGAATGTCTGCAAACAGAAAATAAGTGTATATTGACATCGGAAATCGCATAACTAAGTAAAATTGCTATAAATTTACCACACGTAAATTCAAATTTGCAAGTTCAATCATTGCAAGTTCATCCAATTTTTTAAAGCTTAAAAATTTCTAAATTCACGTAATACACTTACACATATACACACAGACGCTCACATACACCACACATATATACCCACACATATATGTATGTATGTAGATAGATACATAGGTAGACAGATAGATAAAACTTACTTGGAAATGGATGCGTTGTGTTCGATCATATAATAATATATATAATATATATATATATATATTATATATATATATATATATATATATATATGCATATATACATACATATATGTACATACCCACATATATGAGTATATATACATGGATATATGCCTACAGGATGTCAAAAAAACGTTAACAAAATGAAAAACGAGAACATAAAAAAACAAAAACTTGGAAAACGGACATTTTTCGAACAACGATAGAAACAACTAAAGAAACGAGACAGGCAACATAAAGAACAATCCTTTCATCAGTTGTCCCCTGTTTAATCAACTTCTAACTCGAAACGCGAAGTAGATAAGGTATCAAAGAAGCTCTAAGAATTTCATAAGAATGAATGATGTATACATTCATTGTATGTTAATACGTAAACAGATTATGAACAGTTTATCGAATATACATGTAATATAGGTGTATATATATATATATATATATATATATACAAATCTGTGTATATATATATATATATATATATATATATATAATATATATATATATATAATATATATATATATATATATATGTGTGTGTGTGTGTGTGTGTGTGTGTGTTTCGATGCATTTATGTATGTAACTGTATATATATATATAATAGATGTGTGAGTGTTTGTGTGTGTATGTGTATACATAGATGTGTATCGATGCACATATGTATGTAAATGTGTGTATATGCCTATATATATATATATATATATATATACATATATAGGTTTCTGTGCCTATATGGATTTCCAGATATGTACATATATAAGCATGTATGTATATTTATATTAAACATAACTATTTATGTATCCATTAATGAACTGTATATATATATATATATATATATATAGTGTCTGTATGTGTCTAAGTTGGGTGTGTGTATTTCTAAATGAATGTGTGTGCTTACCAACGATGTAATTTGATATATGAGAGGAATTGTTTATGCCTCATGATCACAAATTAGTGTTAATATTCGTTTAATATGTGGTTTATTAATCATCAACCGTTAAAAAATTCTAAGAGCTTCTGCAAAGAGATGTGCTCGTGGACATACCTGTGCTGAAAGTTTTATACTCGATCTTATCATATTTGCTTTCTTGCAAAGTAAATATGGAAGCGTCTTTCTTCATCTCACCATAATTCATTTTATATGCTTCGAAAACGTTGTGTTCATATGCAACACTAAAGAAATTAATGTTGATATGAATGGTGTTGATAGTGGTGCTGTGAGCTGGCATATTGTACATCATACGCGCACGCATGTGCATATGTGTGGCTTTGTGTTTGTGTGTGTCAATTTTGTTGATAATAAATCTTATGCCGTAGAAAACTTCGCATCACGTCAGTCTCCTATTTGAGAAACTCATAAAGCCGAGGAATTTCTATGGATGCAATATTCTGACATTTCTTTCGAGCCTTATAAGTGTCCAATGAAGAGAAATTGTATTGTAAAATGCTATAGCAACTAGTTGTTGGATATCGATATTTGGAAAATGACATTTATCTTATTTTTCCCTGAACAGAAAACAGAAAGTAAATGGTATGTAGCTGCTGCGACTACAACGGCAACAGAACACATTGTTGATATTTTGAGTATGTTTATACATCATATTTCATAGAGAAAATATGATTTTTATCTATCTGAAATATAGCATTCCAAAAACTCATTTGAATATTAAGCAATAAACACTGGAGATCGATTGAAGATAATTTCAAAACAATCATTTACAAAAAGAAAGAATAATAGATCTCAGTGCTCAAATGCATTTTAATAAGTTGCTGTAGACTTGCATTTCATTATAAACGTATTTATTATAACGCTTTACTGGACCAAACATTGTGATTTTTAAATACACATGACAAAATATCTCCTGAACAAAAATTCATTAACATAACCCTACGCATAAAAACTTTCACTCTAATCACATCCATCTGGTAAACGCATTATACAGCATGAAATTTAGTCATGGAAACGTAGTCATTTTTAACTAGTTTGCTATAAAAATATTTCTTATCTACAAATGTTTGAATCAATAAAATTAAAATAACTCGACTATATCTTAAGCACACAAGCTCACAGTTTGAAAATATATTTCAAATTTATATAATTTAAAGCAGATTAGAAAAGTTTATTAAGAACTAAATTTATTATAATCACTTCCGATGATGCTCAGGCAATTGCGCTTTCGACAAATAATGTACAATTTAGTATATCTAATTATTGATGCTCTTATCGTATATCTGAGAAAGATAGAGAAGAATACGTGTTGCTGAAGATATCTGAATAAGGACGAAATACAAGCGGAATCTCCATCCGTGCTCCACTGATAAAAACAAATGCAATATTTAAAATTGATTAATATTATCTTTTCCTCCATGGATAATTATTTCTAGGTAGATTTTAATTTGCAGTAAATTTATCGAAAATATTAACTAACTTTAGCAACATTTAGTGAACATACTCTTACGTTGAGGAAAATATGTACCACAAAGTATCTGCTTCACAAACTGGAAGTTATGATTACGTTACGTATCACAGAACTGCGACGGAATTCATTCTGAAATAAGTATTATATTCGAAAAAAGTATATAAATATTACACATGGTATAAGCTTTGCCTGATAAAGAAACATGCCGTCTATTGTGGGCATAATAAAATGCTACAGTCATCTTTTAACACTCAATACGTACAATACCCCCACACAAACACACATACGCACACACGCACACACGCACACACACAATCACACACAAACACATACATATATCTAAATGTAACACATATTTAGCACATATTTAATAATTACAACTGTTTGGGTACCATTGTGTTTTTATTGCCACTGCATGTAGAAGTTCCGAGGGAAAGTTACATAATCTTTGATGTTTTACACGATAAAATGGCACTTCAACCAACTTGCAAAGAAATGTGCGCCCTTCCATATATAGGGTAGACTAATAATAAAACCATTCTGTCGCCAGCAACAAAACAAACAATAAGCAAGTGTGAATAAGAGTAAAAACATGAAAGTGACAATAAAGTAAAGCGGATCTCGTAAAGGAGAAGGATATTTTTTTACTTGTTTCAGTCATGTGACTGCGACCATGCTGGAGCACCGCCGTTAGTCGAGCAAATCGACCCCAGAGCTTATACTTTGTAAGCCTAGTACTTATGTTATCGATCTCTTTTGCCGATCCGCTCGGTAACGGGGACGTAAACACACCAGCATCGGTTGTCAAGCGATGCTGGGGGACAAACACAGACACACAAACATACACACACACACACACTCACACACACACACACACACATATACATATATAATATATACATACACACTTCTTCCAGTTTCTCTCTATCAAATCCACTTACAAGGCTTTGGTCGGCTCGAGGCTATAGTAGAAGATACTTACCTAAGGTGCCACGCAGGGGGGATGAACCCATGACCATGTGGTTGGTAAGCAAGCTACTTACGACACAGCCACAAAATAATAATAATAATAATTATTATTATTATTATTATTATTATTATTATTATTATTATTATTATTATTATTATCATTATTATTATTATTATTATTATTATTATTGAGTGAGAAAGCAGTGCATGCCATCAAAGTGACACTAGGATACAAATATACGAAGCCCAGTCTGATAAGAGTACACCAGGCACATGCATCACAACCATATGTGCGCGACATGGTGATCTCATATTAATATAAACAGCGCATGACCTTGCAGGTGGGGCCCAGTTAGAATTTTCTTCTGATCGATTAGCCCATCCCGCTCAAAAGGTCCCTGAATAAGGATTGTTTAAGGATGTTGAAGGAACCACCCATTTTTCCAAAGGTGAATTATCCAAACCCCTGAGAATTCCTCTCAACACACGTCTATCATGCTCCCTCACTACTTCTGCTCGTGATCAGAGATGCACATATCGTCAGCCACTAAAGTCATGGTCAACTGGTTAACGTCAAACAACTGACAAACAAATCTGTGGTATTGAGCAGAATATTTGCTGTAGCCCAGCTTTTATACTAAGACAAAACAATGTGCATGATAACACTTCAAATCAGTTAAGATCAGAAGCCATGAGAGTCACTGTCTGGTACTGCATCAGGGCATTTATTATTATTATTATTATTATTATTATTATTATTATTGAGTGAGAGAGCAGTTCATGCCATCAAAGTGACACTGGGGTAAAATATACGAAGCCCAATATACCCATCATGACTACCCGTCTGATAAAGGTACACCAGGCACATGCATCACAACCATATGTGCGCGACATGGTGATCTCATATCAAGATAAACAGCACATGACCTTGCAGGTGGGGCCCAGTTTGAATTTTCTTCAGGTTGAGTAGCCCATCCCGCTCAAACGGTCCCCGAATAAGGGTTGTTTAAGGATGTTGAAAGAACCACCCATGTTTCCAGAGGTGAACTATTCAACCCCAAAGCATCCCTCTCAACACATGGCTATGATGCTCCCCCACTACTTCTGCTCGTGATCAGAGATGCACATATCGTCAGCCACTAAGGGACATGCTCAACTGGTTAAGGTCAAACAACTGACAAGCAAATCTGTGGTATTGAGCAGAATATTTGCTGTAGCCCATCTTTTATACCAAGACAAAACAATGTACATGATAACACTTCCAATCAGTTAAGATCAGAAGCCATGAGAGCCACTGCCTGGTACTGCATCAGGGCATTTATTATTATTATTATTATTATTATTATTATTATTATTATTATTATTATTATTATTATTATTATTATTGAGTGAGAGAGCAGTGTATGCCATCTAAGTGATACTGGGATAAAATATACGAAGCCTAATATATCCATCATGACTATCCGTCTGACAAGGGTACACCAGGGTTTGATAAGGCACATTCATCACAACCATATTTGCTATAGCACATAAATTATACCAAGACGAAACATGTACATGATAACACTTCGAATCATTTAAGATTAGACGCCATGAGAGCCGATGTATATATGTATGCAAGCATGTATGCGTGTGTGTGTATTTGTGTGTGTGTGTATTTGCGTATGTTTGTAACAGATAACCGATCGCTGTGAAATCGAACTGTGGACCACAGTTTACCGATGTTTATCGACCAAAATCTTAAGAGGTGGTGACAAAAGCAAGCAATGAGTTCTTTATTTGTTTCTGTAACCGAATTACACAGATACTTCATTGTTAGTCCGGATTTGGATACTATAACCAAACAGTGAGTGGCAAGTCTGAAATTTGTGACGAACGATGCTATTTTCGATCAATTGCGGAGTAGAAATAAAGAAATGAATAAATAAATATGAGAGAATTAACAGAATATATATTTTTAGACACTAGGAATATATATACATGTTGACGTTTGTGTTCGCATTTAAAATTTGAAAACAAATCCGATATGACATCAAAATATATTCTTATAATATGCCTGTCAAAGACTATGAAGCGAAATGTCAAAAACGGGGCGAAAATCGGAATATTTTTGTATCATGTCATGATGCACTGGTGTTCACAAAATATTGTAGTACCTCCTCTAATACAACAATAGAACACTGCTTGGATTAATGAATATGTTACCATTTCTACTACTATAGAATGATAGTTTATGCATTAATATTTTATTGATTTATATGACTGGGACAAAGTTGCGTATTTTTGCAGCGTTTACACTCGATTAAATCGATTTAGTACTTGACTGAACTAATTTCCTTCAGTGCGGAAGGATGAAGGCCAAGCCTCCTGCGTTCAAGATTTGGGAAGAGAAAGTCAAAATATGAGACTAAATAAAGATTTACATTTTCACAAGATCCCATGTGCAGCAGTGCGTTCCTAGATTTCAATGGATCAATTACTTGAAAGGAAGTTTATTTCGCTGACAATAGGATGAGGAAAGGCGAATCCACCCTCAGTGATGTGAACTTATGTCACGTGTCCTGGTGCTTTGGGTGTTTAGCCTGTGATTATAAAGTCATTTAAACAAAGCTCGCTTTGATTCAGTCTGCTCAATTGTAAACTGAGTTCTAGCTCTGTCTACTCTGAGCTGACTTTGAGTACCCAGGTTAAGAAGGGCAGGCGTGAGTGATTGTCTTTAGGGACTCGAAGACTAAGGTTTATTACGACATCACACTGGATACCGCGAATGACAGCCGTTTGTACAAGATGAATGTCCCAGTATCTCGGAGGTCTAGCAGGTGAAGCAATAACAAATTTGCCTCAAAATATCATATGTTGAAAACTTATTATATATAATAATAATAAATAATAATATAATATAATAATAATAATAATAATAATAATAATAATAATATATTAATAATAATAATAATAATAATAATAATATTAATAATAATAATATTAATATAATAATATAATATTATAATAATAATAATATAATAATAATAATAATTATAATAATAATAATAATAATAATAATAATAATAATAATATTAATAATAATAATATTAATAATAATAATAATAATATTAATAATAATAATATTAATAATAATATATAAGAATAATAATAATAATTATAATAATAATAATAATAATAATAATATAATAATAATAATAATAATAATAATAATAATAATAATTATAATAATATAATAATAATAATAATAATAATAATAATATAATATAATAATATAATAATAATAATAATATAATAATAATAATAATAATAATAATATTATAATAATAATATTAATAATAATAATAATAATACAGCTGGAAAACTACTATAAAATAACCACCATAGGACTGCAAAAATATCTACTTCAGAAGGAAGGAAAACTGATACAAATAGCGGCAAAACACGAGCAAAACAAAAAATTGTTCTCAGTATTTAAGGAAGCTGACAAATACAAACAAGAAATCATACCACCTAACAAATATGAAGAAGAAGAAGATGAAGAAACAACAAAAGCTATAAAACAAATGAAATCAAGCTAAAACTAGAACAGCAAAGAACCATGATTAAATGATGGCAAGAAAAGCCCCTTCATGGTAAATACTGGACTAAACTAAATCCAAAAGAAATAGACAAAGAAAAATCCCTGCAATGGTTGAGAAGCTCAGGACTCAAAGCAGAGACAGAGGGATATTTAATTGCAGCACAAGACCAAAGCCTCCCCACCAGAAATTACCAAAAACATGTAATGAAAAGAAATATAACAAGTAACTTCAGAATATGTGGAGATGGACAAGAAACAATAAATCATATTATCTCTGGCTGCCCAGTCCTGGCTAAGAAGGAATATATTCACAGACATGACAGAGTTGGGACCTACATACACTGGAAGCTATGCCAACATTATGGAATAACAACAGAAAAAAGATGGTATAGGCACACACCAGAAAAGGTCACAGAAAACGAGAAAGTGACCATACTCTGGGATATGCCGATACACACAGATAGAGAAATTAAGGCCAACAGACCAGATATAGTTGTCAGAGATCTTGAAGAAAAAAATACTTTCTAATTGAAGTATCAATACCTGCAGATGACAACGTTTCTCTAAAAGAAATAGAGAAACTTTCAAAATACAAAGACCTGGAAATAGAGGTAACCAGAATGTGGAATCTAAAAACCGAAACAATCCCTATCATAGTAGGTGCATTAGGCATGATAAAAAAATATTCAGACAAATACATAACAAAAACACCAGGACTTACAAACACATATAACATACAGAGAATTGCACTACTAGGCACTGCACACATCCTACGCAGAACACTTTCCATACAATAACCATCAGAGCATCACAACAAATCACAGCACATACCCGAGGCACACAGAGCTGCGCTCGGTAGTGAAGTGAAAGCACGCTATAAAAATAAAACTTCTGAATGAATAATAATAATAATAATAATAATAATAATAATAATAATATGCGGTTGGTTAAACAGACTATATGAAAAGAAAGAATGATGGCAGAGTACTAATTAGTATAGACCACTGTATAAGGAGTGAAAGGAGAACTCTTGCCGAGTATTTGATAAATAGTGATGAAGACCTGCTGCAATATGCTGCGGAAAATATGGGTATAAATGCAGATGAAATGATGGGCAAGGAAGAGTTTAAACAAAGAGGTGAGGAGAAGAGAAAAGAAGATCTTTTTAGAATGAGAATGCATGGATAGTTTGGACGGAATGCACAATCAAAAGAGTACTGGAGTCAGAGAAATGTAAGATTTTGTGGGACTTTCCTATTCAAACATACCAGAAGTAAGAAAATAATAGACCAGACAAATAATCATAGATAGGAACAGCGAAGTTGCTTATTTATGGAAGCATCATGTCCGTTTGATACCAGGATCATAAAGAAAGAGCAAGAAAAACAAAACAACAAAACAAAATATACAATCCTTTAAAATTTGAAATGGGAAGAATTTGGAGCATGTGAACAATGAAGGTAGTGACTGCTATAATTGGTGCGCTGGAAACAGTGAGCAAAGATATAGATGAATGGTTGAAGGAGACTGGAATAGAATACCCTGTAGAGCTCCTGCAGAAAGTTTGTCTCTTGGGGACAGCAAGGATTATCAGGAGGGTTCTAAGCACTCGAAAAAACTGCTGAAAACTTGTGGATAACTAAGGTTACAGGTAGTAACCTGCTACCCACATAAAACCTATCAGGAATAGGACGGAACCTGAACCAAATAATAATAATAATATTGATGATGATGATGATGGTGGTGATGATGATGATGATGATGATGATGATGATGATGATGATGGTGATGGTGATGATGATGATGGCTTCATAATATGACATAAGGTCTATACATTTATAGCGAGAATATATGATGAGAGAAAGCTAGAAGAATTTGGTCGTGATAAAATTTATATGCATTATCAATATTTTTTTTTCTTTTAGCCTTTAGCAGAATATTTTTCGCTTTCGTTGGGAGGTGCAAATTTATTTTTGATATGATATTAGTTCATCACATAACATCACGAATGCCTCCGGCGTTGAAAGAGGCTCAATTTTGCCAACCAGTCAAGCAGTTCTCTAAGCAGCAGTAGCAGTCCGCAGTGGCAGTGGCAGTAGTAGTAGTAGTAGTAGTAGTAAGTAGTAGTAGTGTCTTTATTAATAATATTCATGCTATGAATTTAATGAGTCGGAATAGAGTTGCCTGTATTGATGCAGTGATTTAAGAATTTGTGCGTGTGTGTATATATACATATACATACATACATATATATATATATACATATACATACATACATATATATATATATATATATATATAATATATATATATATATATATATATACATGCGCAGACGCACATTCATACATACTATATACAAATAATGAACATGGCTTTGTATATGTATGAGTATATATACATGCAAACACACACACACATACACACACACCTATATAAAACAAAAAAAAAAAGATTTCTTCCACTTGCATGATGACGAAATGTTGTAGTTAAGATGCCGTCAATCGGATGGTCTCTCAATCATGTTCTTGGTATTTATTTTATGGAAGGTGAGAGGGAGAAAAAGATACGACAAACTTGATCCTGGTGTTATTTAATCTGAAGTAAAAGATAAAATTCAGTCGTTATACGTGTTTTCACTGTTTCTCTAAAAGCATTGATTCGGGCAATGCCGTGCTGTTCTGATGATCACCTCCATATCCAAATGTTCTTGGTTCGACATTAAACGCTGAATTCTGTGCAAGATATTTCCTTTGAGTGGGATTTTTAGAGAATATCTACAATGATAGATGCCACATATACAGTAATCTCTCGACTAATGCGGGTTGATTGTTATTATTTTATCGTCTTTTAATTTGTTCGGCTCAGCCCATTCTTTTTTGCTGAAGTTTGACTTGTGTTTTTGTTTGTGTATATGTTGATATGGGTAATTCGTGGTGTATTTACAGAATTGATCAAGTGTTTTGTTCTTACCTTTTGAAGGTGTGTAGTTACTTCTATTTCGGGCTAACGGTTCGTCTCAACATATATATATATATTTCTCTTTTACTTGTTTCACTCATTTGACTGTGGCCATGCTGGAGCACTGCCTTTAGTCGAGTAAAACGACCCGAGGACTTATCCTTTGTAAGCCTAGTACTTATTCTATCGGACTCTTTTGCCGAACCGCTATGTTACGGGGGCGAAAACACCAGCATCGGTTGTCAAGCGATATTGGGAGGACAAACACAGACACACAAACACATACACACACATATACATATATACGACGGGATTCTTTGGTCGGCCCGAGGCTCTAGTAGAAGACACTTGCCCAAGGTGCCACGCAGTGGGACTGGACCCGTAACCATGAGGTTCGTAAGCAAGCTACTTACCACACAGCCACTCCTCCGCCCATATATATATATATATATATATCAGATTAGTACTTATTCTATCGGAGTCTTTACCCGAACCGTTAAGTTACGTGGACGTTAACAAACCAACATCGTTTGTCAAGCGGTGATGGGTGGGGATAACACAAACACAAATATACACATACATAAATACATATATATATATATATATAATATATATATATATATATATATATATATCTATATATATATATATATATATATACGACGGGATTCTTTCAGCTTCCATCAACCAATCAACTCCCTAGGATTTGTCAGCCCTAGGCTATAGTAGAAGACACTATATATATATATATATATATATATATATAATATATATATAATATATATATCTATATATTATATATATATGTGCGTGTGTGTGTGTATGAATGTATGTATATATGTATGAATGTAAAGACAGACAGATAGACAGACATATATATATATATATATATATATATATATATATATATATATATATATATATATATATATATATATATATATATACCTATATAAGTAACATGAAACGATTGTACTACACTACCTTGGATATACTCGTTGCTTTTTGATTATTATAATCACCCCATTTGATTTATATGGATAATACCATACCAAATTCTGGTGCCTTTAACTTAAGTACCATATTCATCTGAATCTACATTTTGCTGAACGTATATATATATATACATATATATATATATATATATATTATATATATATTATATATATATATATATATATATATATATATATATATTTCTATCCATACTCAACATTTAGAGATAGAAATAAACGGAATAGTACCGGTCTCAGCAAACTGATTTGGAATTTAAAAGACCACAATGAACAATTTCATTTGGAA
>NC_043006.1:92108283-92135783 GCF_006345805.1 Octopus sinensis | reverse complement strand
TGTTTTGTCCCCATAAATTATCATACAGAACGCTATAGCGTTCTGTTAATCATTTATGCAGTCATCAAAATTGTTATAATGTCTTGTTGTTGTGATAGGTTCTCTTTCTTTCCTGATGAGAAGATTACATTATTTTACACCGTTTATTCCTTTGGAATAAAACTAATGTTGTCTTCGAAACAAATGTCGAAAGTAAAAGAATTTGAATAACACCTGCGTTCAACACCATTTATTTTCTTGTGTGTACCAATGGCGATTTTTTTTCCTCTGTCTTCCCTTCTCTGGATCTTTCCTTCTCCTATGTTTCCGACGAAGAGCTCCGCTCGAAACGTTAAACCCTCCTTCCCTTCTTTCCTGAGCGTCCAATAATACTATATTTGTTCCACGTCCTCGCGTTGTTGTGTTTTTTGTGTTTGCTTGTTTGGATAAACTATATATATATATATATATATATATATATATATATATATATATAGTTTATATATATATATAATATATATATATATATATAATATATATATATATATATATATATATAACACAAACGCTGAAGACTTTGTAAGTTACAAAAAGACTTAAGCGTTCGTTTACAAATATTATATGTAGTATTAGTCAGTTTAAGTAAATATTAACTAATTTTTGGCCAAATTGATGGGTGAGCGTTTGACCAATCTGATCTGCAAGGAACTATCTTAGCTTTGATTCGTGGGTTCAATTCTGGCTGGGGTTATCTCATCATTTTCAGTCATTTCTTTGTATTTTTAATTGTCGCTTCAAATCGGAGAATAAAATATTATCATATATTATTACAAAAACACACACACACATATATATATATAAACACACACATACTATATATATATATATATATATTATATATATATATATATATAGTTTATATATATATATATATATATAATATATATATATATATATATTGGTGAATTGAAGAAATGGAGCTGAACGCAGATTGAACAGAAATCGTTTTATTTCATTCTACACGTGTTTCGAAAGGCACAAATTACCAAAATCCGATTGAATAATGGGACCATATTGTGTCTTTCTCTTCAGGAAGAAAATAGGAAATCCGTTGGAAAAAACAAAAACAGAACAGAGGCGGAGCAAAAACAAATCGAACTAGGCTCCTAAGAGCCCATGGCGAAACTGTTTATCAGTGTATGTTGAGAACCGGTGGCTGAAGAATTTAACGGGTCAGGCATCGGTCAATCATGTGGGTGAGGGTGTGTAGATGTTCTTTGTGACCGAGAATAAAGTTCTGACTATTTAAGGAATATTGGATGTTTTATAAGGGGCGAGAAAAAATCTACTTAGAGACGTGTGTGTGTGTATACTGTTCTATATATGTGTGTGTTGGCGTAGGGGTAGAAAACATTTTTTGTGTACGTGTGTGCGTTTGATCGTTCCGCTGTCAGTGGCTACTGCAGTGAGAACCGTTGGGTGGCAGAAAAAAAAATATATATTATGTTTTATGTGTGTGTGTGTTCATCTAAGCCTGCCTTGTCAAGGAAACCCCCCGTTGTGAAAAAACCAAGCCCCGTTTATCTTACAGGAGTAATTCCCCTTGCAGTGGTTAATCGTAGATATCTTAAAGGCTATTTCAGAATTTGTTACCAAGGGCTATGGGTGCCGGTATTATTTATAAAATTATATATATATGTATATATATGTATATATACTAGCAGTATTGCCCGGCTCAACGGGGATTTCAGGGGAGAGTGTCAAGGAGTCGCTGGCGATGTATCGTGATGATCAAAAATCCAGCCTGCTAAAATATGGTTAAAGTGATTCAAACTGCAGACTCAACGCAAAATGGTCACATTTAATTCAAAGCGTTAAAAATGTTATGAAAACAATTGGTATGTGTTCACAAAGTCCAAACGATTAATACGAAAAAACCCTCCAGGCTACATCCCGAAAATTCATTTCTTTGCCGAATTTCTACAATGTTTACGGCGATTCGTTTTTATATGTTGATTTTTTTATTTTTCATGCAATTTACGCATGCTTGCGCGCGTGGTGAACACAGTTCACGTCAAACAGCTGACTGAGTAAAGTTCACTATTCAATGCATGGGATAAGGCCTAAACAAACACATTATCGATTTTTGCACTTGCGAGATGAATTTCGGGACAGAAATAGCGCAGTTCAATTTCCATTCGCCTAAACTTTAAGTGACACATTTTTGGTGGTTCTACGATTTGTTGGCTAGGAGGAGATGTGCCGGGAAGTTAAACACAAAGACACACACAGAGATACACACACAGACACACAAGTTGAGTTTTATATATATAGATGTATACGTGTGTATATTTATGATCATCCATTTTAACTGATTTAATACGACATAATTTTCTTTATATTTCATTATTTATGTATTATTTATCGATATATTAAACATAACACACAGACACACAAGTTGAGTTTTATATATATATATATATATATATTATATATACATACATACATACACAGGTACGTTTGTTTTAGTCCTGTAGGACAGTTTTCATTTTCCTTTGCATTACTCTATGCTTATCTGTTTGCTGGCGCAGGCTTGTTTTGTTGTGATTGTTTTATTAGTATTTTTTTGGTATATATATGTTATTATTTTTGGTTGCATATATATTATTATTACTATTTTGTTGTTGCCTTCGCCTTCCCCTAAGGCCATATTCTATTTACTTCGTTTTTGTTTCCTTTTTTCTTTTTTGTCCATCGTTCCTCCTATTTTGTCCGTCTTGTTTTGTTATGTTTTGGTCGTATTCACAGCAAGAGAACTTGCTGATTGCCTGCAGGGTGGATGCATTATCAATAATGGCACGAAATTGCACTCGACATATTGGCTGAAAACCGATCAGGAATAGATGACCTGTGTTTGTACTTCGTTCGTCTGTGCATTCAGTGCATTTAACGTTTTTCTGTCTGTTTATTATTACACGTATTTGACATCTGAATATATATATATATATATATATATATATATATATATATATATATATATATATGCATACATACATGCATATGTGTATGTATGTGTCTGTGTGTGTGTTTCTTTTACATGTTTCAGTCATAACACTGCACCCAAGCTGGACCACCGCCTTGACGAATTTTTAGTTGAATGAATCGACCCATGTAGGTTTTCGTTTTAAAACCAGGTATTTATTTTTTCGGTCTCTTTTGCTGAAGTGCTAAGTTACGGGGACACACCGATACCAATTGTCAAAGCAGTGATGGGAGACAAAGAGAGAGACAAAAACTCACGTGTTTGTATACACGCGCGAGCACATACACACACACACACACACCACACACACACACTCACACACATATATATATATATTATATATATATATATATATAATATATATATATATTATATATGCATACATACATATACGACAACCGTCTTCCAGTTTTCGGCTGACAAATCAACTGACAACGCTTTAGTTGACTTGAGACTAAAGTAATCCCTCGCCATATCACGCTTTCCCTATCATGGTTTATTATTTAATCTTACGTCGATCCCTCCGTTGTGTTATTTTGTATTTATGTTAAAACAGATATATACAAATAATAAAAATAACTTTAAAAAAATATACAGTACTATTTCTACTTCGCGGATTCCCACCTATCACGGGGTTTTTTATAACGTAACAGCCGTGATAGTCGAGGGTTACTGTATAGCAGAGGACACTTGCCCAAGGTGTCACATTGGGTCTGAACCCGAGACCATGTGGCTGGGGATCAACCCTTTTACCACACTGCCACTCCTGCTCATCTATATCTATTATATTTCTATGTGTATATATCACGCGCACACGTCTGCGCACGATTCTGCAGCTTTGTTTACAGAAGTGAGATGCTGTGTCAATCAATGCAGGCTCACACGAAAACTGCCCAATCATCTCGTTTCTCTCCTCCCGAATGCTACCCGTGACATAGCTGTGCTTTCTCAAGGTCTGTCCACAATACTCATTCATCTAACAATCGTAGTAGTAGTAGTAGTAGTAGTAGTAGTAGTAAGATGGTGATGGTGATGCTGATGCTGCTGCTGCTGCTGCTGATGATGATGACGACGACGGCATACAATAGCAACGCCAAAGATAAATTATATGAAAAAGGGTGAAGAAGAAGAGGGGGAGGTAGAAAAAAGGGTGGAGGAAGGAGCTGACTTAGAAGAGGGGTGACGATAGGAAGTGGGGAGGATAATAGGAGAGTGCGGAAAAAAGAAGAATAGCAGGAAATAGAGAACAAAGTGGAGGAGGAAAGAGAAAATGAGTGAAGAGAAAGAAGAGGTAAAGAGAGAATATGAATCGGCGACGGAAGAGGAGGAGTAGATGAAGAAGGAGGAGGAGAAGAAGAAGAAGGAGGAGGAGAAGCAGAAGTAGAAGAAGAAGAACAAGAAGAAGAAGAAGACGAAGAAGAAAAACAAGAACAAGAAAAACAAGAAGAAGAACAACAACAACAAGAACAACAACAAGAACAAGAAGAACAAGAAGAAGAACAAGAACAAGAAGAACAAGAAGAAGAAGAAGAAATTGAAGAAATTGAAGTGGAGGAGAACGAAAAGGAGGAGGCTTGTATTGGTAAGTAGTCGATGTATTTGGTTTTTCGTGTGTCTGCTTCGGTATTTGCGTTTTGATTCATGGCTATTGAGCGTCTGTGTATTTCTTCACCGAATTACCGAAGACTGCGTTGTGATTAGCACTAATCCAGTTTGTGTATCATTGATCAAAGACAGAATTACGTTCCGTGACTTTAAGGATTTTGCTCTCGCAGCATCAGTTTATCTTAAATCACGCATTTTCAAAGCCAAACATTCGCTTCGAAAGCAATTTTGAGATTGTAAAGTATTTGTAAAATGTCTCAATTGAAAAATAAAACGTAACGAAAAATAAGAAAACAAAAAAAGCAACAGTAATTTCTACCAATCTGTACAATGCAGCAGCAGCAATAACAGAAGCAGCAGCAGCAGCAGCAGTAGTGGTGGTAGTAGTAGTAGTAGTAGTAGTAGTAGTAGTAGTAGTAGTAGTAGTAGTAGTAGTGGTGGTAGTGGTGGTGGTGGTGGTGGTGGTGGCTGTAGGGGTGGTGGTCAGTGGTGATGGCGGTGGTAGTAGTAATAATAGAGGTAGTGGTTGTGGCGGTTGTAGTAGTAATAATAGAGGTAGTGGTTGTGGCGGTGGTAGTGGTAGTGGTAATAATAGAGGTAGTGGTTGTGGCGGTGGTAGTGGTAGTGGTAATAATAGAGGTAGTGGTTGTGGCGGTGGTAGTGGTAATAATAGAGGTAGTGGTTGTGGCGGTGGTAGTGGTAATAATAGAGGTAGTGGTTGTGGTGGTGGTGGTGGTGGTGGTGGTGGCAGTAGGGGTTGTGGTCGGTAGTGGTGGTGTGGTGGTCGGTGGCAGTCGTGGTGGTCGGTGGTGATGGTCAGTGGCGATGGCGGTGGTAGTGGTAATAATAGAGGTGTTGGTGGTGGTGGTGGTGATGGTAGCAGCACCAGCAGCATTGTCTTATTTCTCCAGAGAGATTCGCTCTCCGCATCACTCGCCCAACTGATGATCTTCTCATTTTCTCATACGCACATCTCTTACATTCAGCGATTTTCCTACGAAATAATCAAATCGGAATATATCTGAGATTTCCCTTTGTTCTATTTCGGAATCGTAATAAGGCATTTGCCAATTCCACGTCTAGAACACTGGAACAGCTAAATGAGAATCTATTCTCAATTGTTCAAGTAACACGCATACAAGGAATTCGCGTCATGATATCAGCGTTTGTCAGCTTGTAACATTTTATTTGACATTACTGAAATATATACGATGTCTCTTGAACACAACTACCTTCCCCATGGTAAAAAGCGGTAAAATGGCGTTAATAATATTGTATGAGCTGCCTAAGAATCAAAGCATAAAACGTCTATTTAGCTGATTAGTATTATTCAATTTAATTTTGACGTGATTACGCAAACAAATGAACGCTCCTGATTATATATTTGAACTCAATGATTACATATGCTGTATTTGATTGATAAATCAATGTTTTATTCCAGCCGTTATTAATCCTTATATGTCTAAATTTCCCATGTGGTTAACCCTAGCAAGCAGAATGAGGGTCGAGGTAAGATTAACTTCAATTATGTCCACAACCGGTTGTTTCCAACATGATATCGAATCAATGTCAAACCGAAATGTAATAATCTTAGCAATTATTCTTTGAATGATCAATGTGATTTTTATTACAAATATTAATTAGAATGTCTACCAAGCTGCGTAGCGAAACTTATAACAGGAACTTATATGGAACGTTTCACATGGGTTATTTCACTTTCATGAAATACAAATGTGATATATTCTTTTATGGCAATGGACGGCGAGAAAAACAGCGTCAGATCAGGATCGAAATCTCGTCGTAGTTATCGAGATCTTTTCTCCAGATTCGTTACTGCAACATTGATAAGTAGCAGGAATAGGAAAAATTGATAATGCATAAATTTATTGATTTCCATAAAATTGTTTCATGACGTTAAATATTTCAATTGTCTTCGATGTCCATTCGTAATTATTAAGCTTGTTAAAATGTGATACTGGGGCAGATGTCGTGGCAGTAACAACAACAACAACAACAACATCAACAGCAATCTCGTTGCCTTCTAACGGAGACACAACAGCAATAGATTATATCTGAATAAAACTTTCATTAACTCTATCACAATTTTTAATTCATACGATATGTTATTAGGTCTGTAAATATGAAAAGCCATATCCACCCCAAGTAAGTGGGGTGTATTGCAGTATCAATATAAGGATAAGGCATTCGTGATAAGGAACAGATTAATATAGGCTACCAGATGAACCCCAGCACTTGACTGATCTTATATTTCCGATATCGCAAACAAAAGGAAGAGCACATGTCGGTAGGATTTGGATGCAGAACCTGATGGAATTGAACTAAAACAAAACATTTTGCACGATGCTCCAGCGATTCACCTCACCCGCTTCCCAGAGATTATAGATATAATAATAGTAATAATAATAATAGTAATAGTAATAATAATAATAATAATAATAATAATAATAAAAATAATAAACTTAATAATAATAATGATAATAATAATAATACTAATAATAATAATAATAACAATAATAATAATAATAGTAATAATAATAATAATAATAATAATTATAATAATAATAATAATAATATAATATAATAATATAGTAATAATAATAATATATAATAATAATAATAATATAATAATATAATATAGTAATAATAATAATAATAATAATAATAATGATAATAATAATAATAATAATAATAGTAATAATAATAATAAGAAGAAGAAGAAGAAGGCGGCTGGACGTGACAGAGGATGGACGTATTTTTACGATGCTCTGAACTGGCAACAGCGAACCCAGCAGGTCAACTGTAGAAAACTGGAAGATCTACTGTTTTCTGTAAGTAATTTGAATTACCCTCAAAATAAGTAAAAAAAAAACTTACATATCTACAGCTCATACAAACGTACACCTAACAAGAAAAATTAGAAACATACATATTTCCAATTCTGTGTGAACATTTACATTTAGTCGTCTCTCATGACTATAAGAATGTGTAAAATTGCCTTTTAAATTACCTTTTATTGTAACAACACAATTAAATGCACGATAAAAAGTTATGGAATTAAGCACCTACTACTATATACATACAACTGAATTCAGAAATTTAAAAATATATACATAACATTGAACTCAGAAAGTTATTTAAAAAAAAAGAAAAAAAAATCTTCGACGAAAACATCAGATAATATGTGTGAGTGAATATACATATATATACATATACATATGCATGTGGTGAAGAAGAAAAGAGAAAGGAGAAAAAAAAAAAAAATAAATAAATAAATAAAAATAAACGCAAACAGGTTTGACCTTTTACTGACCATTAACGTCCTTTGTCTCCACCATCTACCGTAGCTATTTATAGACCCAAAGAACATGAATTCTTTAACCACCCATTCTCCAACACAATGGAGTGTTGATGGTGGCTGTGGCTACACATTGAAGATGATGATGGTGATGGTGATGTTGCTGATGATGGTGATGGTGGTGAAGATGATAGTAATAACAATAATAACTGACAGATCCCGTCTTTTTCCCTTTCTTTTCGTTTCCTTCTCCGTATTTTATTCTCATTATTTCGAACTAATACAGACACAGTAAGCCTTGAAGAAAGGAAGAGGAGGAAAGGAGGAAAAAAAAAAAAAAAAATGTCCGGAGATAAAACTATCAACAAAAAAATACAGACGAATATAGATCTGCTAGTCTTAAGAAGCGGCGCTATGAGCAATGCTTACATGTAGTGAACCCTAAACTGACAGATCCATCTCCTAATATAAGAATGGATGCTCGTCATGCTTCAAGGTCAACAAATCAAACAATAAACCGCATTGGTCATTGCGCGGATTACAAAAGACCACGTACCCGAAAATTGAACCAAATCCTGATTGAAAAATCAGTTACTGGATCAAATCTTCCCAACACACAGGAGCTGGACGAACCCCACAACCGGAATATTCCAACAGATGGCCATCCATGCTCATCACCAAATAATCAAAAGAAAAAGAAGGAAAAATGGTCTAGGGAAGATAATAAAGAAGTTCTTGAGGCCTTCTACCATGCCATATATTTCCCCACAGATAAGTCTAGCACTGTACAAGCATACTTAAACTGGAGACAGAAACACCCTGAAGTAAGACCCTACATAGACAGTAACAAGCTTGCCAATGTTAGAAGAAACGTTATAAAAAGAAATTACTGACTGAAGTAGAGATTGATCAGGTTAGACAAGCAATATCGGATAAAATGAACGAAGCTGCAGCTAGAGAAGATAATACAGAGGAAATGATTATAGACCAGCCCAGGGCGGATAAAACGAAGAGAGGATTGAAAGAGTTAGTATAAGTGATAGGCAAAGTGAAATACGCCCTGAACCAATCATAAACACTAAGACAGATGAGCATCAAATAGATAAAGAAAGTCACACAAATATTGACCCAACAGAACTACATGAGCTAAAAAATCAAATCATGATTGAATGGCTGAAAATTAAAGAAACCAGCATGGATGAGCGTGATACACTTCCTAAAATCCGCAACTCTAACCAAAACATGAAAATAATTGGTAAAATCCGGCTTGCACTTAAGGATATAATTTCAGTTAATGATGTTGATATCACAAACCTCAACCACCTATACTATGCATCCGCGAAAATCTCAACGATCCTATGTGGTGTAAAGATTAGAAAACGGCAACAGTCCCACAAAAAGCCTTCTTGGCAAGAGCGTCTGCAACAACAAATTAAAGTATTTAGATCTGACATTGAATATTTGAAAAACCTTAAGGCTCACAAGACTACCAAACCTACAAAAACCAAAAATTACTGAAAAAATACAATATGAAAACTATACTTGATATTGATGCCACCATAGAAACCATCAAACAAAAGGTATCTGCCAAAGCTGCCCGCATAGCGAGGTATGAAAAGCGTGTTAGATTTTTCAAGGACAACAACATGTTCAAAAATAACACCAAGAATTTTTACAGGAAGATAGGAAAAACAGCGTTTACTGCAGGGTCTGTACCATCAAAAGAAGAAGTGCAGAGATTTTGGAATAAAATCTGGGCAGAAGAAAAACAACACAACGAAAAGGCCCCCTGGATTGACAGAATATCTACAGAACTGGACCCCTTAGAAGAGCAAAAGTGGGAGGGTGTCAAGGTAGAAGATATAAGATCTGCTCTCAGGAGGTCAAGCAAATGGAAGTCTCCAGGAAAGGATAAAATTCCTAACTTCTGGCTGAATGCCTTCCCAGAGAGCCATGAACTGCTAACAGAACTGTACAATGATGTTTTGCAACACCCTAGTAGGATGCCTCCTTGGCTAGTTAATGGGTTAACATTCCTGCTTCCAAAAAGTGAAGAAACAAATGAACCAAAAAACTATAGACCCATAACCTGCTTAACAACTATGTACAAAACACTAACATCTGTCCTGACGGAATATACCTATAGTTTTTTAACAGACAGCAGCATATTCCCTAATGAACAGAAAGGATGTAAACGTGGATCCTACGGCTGTAAAGACCAACTACTCATCAATAAGATGATCTTAGAAGATTGTCACAAACGACACAAAAACTTATCAATAGCCTGGATAGACTATAAAAAGGCTTTTGATAGCCTACCACATAGCTGGATTAGGAAATGCCTTGAAATGTATAAGATAGCACCAACTCTGCGAAACTTCTTGACTGTAAGTATGAGATCATGGAGAACCACACTAACTCTGAACAGTGACAGTGAATCCCTAAATGCTGGTGATGTAAAAATTTCGTGTGGCATTTTCCAGGGTGACTCACTGTCACCACTCCTCTTTTGTTTATCCTTAATATCTCTCTCAAAGCTGCTCAATGACGCGCAGTACGGGTATAAAATGTTTGATAAAAATATAAATCATCTCGTTTACATGGATGATTTAAAGCTTTTTGCAAAAAATGATCAACAACTCAAGGGCTTACTAGCGATAGTCAAACAATTCAGTGACGACATCAGAATGCAATTCGGCCTCGATAAATGTGCAAAGGCTACCTTTATCAAAGGAAAAATGACAGAAACATCTAACGTTAACCTTGACCAACAGAATGTCATAAAAGAACTAGACCCAGCGGAGAGCTACAAGTACCTAGGGGTAATTGAAGGGAACGGAATAAGGCATTCAGAGATGAAGGAAAGGATCAGGAGAGAATGCTATCGAAGAGTGAGAGCAATACTCAAGACAGAGCTGAATGCAAGAAACAGGATCGAAGCAATCAATGCATTAGCTATACCAGTCGTGACTTACAGTTTCAATATTGTTAACTGGTCAATTACTGAAATATATCAGCTCGACAGAAAAATAAGGAAACTGTTGACAATGCATAGAATGCACCACCCTAAGGCAGATACAGAACGACTCTATCTGCCAAGAAAAGAGGGAGGCCGTGGTCTTTTGCAACTGGCAATAACAATGAAGATTGCTACAATTGGCCTAGACACCTACCTGAAAAACTCTGAGGACTGGATGTTAAAACTTGTCTCAAAACATGAAAACAAGAAAGCATCATACTCAGTCACAAAACAGGCAAAGGAATATCTAAGTGAATTCCGAATACAACCAATTTCGGAATTAGAGATAGACATACAAGAAACAAGCACAGAAAAAGCTAGGCGCATGAAAACCCGTGCCAAAACTGCGGCCTTAGATATTCTGAATAATAAATGGCAAGAAAAACCTCTCTATGGCAAATACCCAAAGAGAGCGAATAATGCAGATATCGACAAAGCCCTGACCCATCAATGACTAATGGCCTCTGGCTTAAAATCTGAAACAGAGGGGTTTATCATAGCAGCTCAAGATCAATGCCCACCAACAAGAAACTACCAGGCCAACATATTAAAGATCAGAAGCAGTCCAACATGTCGTGTATGCAAGCAACAAAATGAAACCATTGACCATGTGGTCTCCAAGTGCAGTCTTCTAGCGCCTACAGAGTATCTCAACAGGCACGATAGAGCTGCACAATATATTCACTGGGTAATCTGTAAAAACCTGGATTTGCCCCATGAAAAAAACTGGTAGGAACACAAACCACCCCCAGTGCTTGAAAATGACCACATCTCACTCCTCTGGAACTTCACCATTCAAACTGACAGGAAGATAGATGCAAATAGGCCAGACATCATATTGAAAGACTTCAAACAAAGAACATGCCTCCTCATTGATATGACTGTCCCAATCGATATAAACGTATCTGTCAGGACCTACCAAAAACTGAGCAAATATAAAGATCTTGAAATAGAAATCAGCAAAATGTGGAAGCTGAAGACTAAAACAATACCTGTTGTCATAGGTGCCCTGGGAATGATAGCAAAGGGGGCTGATAGCTACCTAACTCAGATACCAGGAAACCCAAAAATGGCAGAAGTTCAAAAGATAGTGCTCATGGGAACTGCTCATATCCTACGCAAAATACTCTCTATGTAACCTCAAGGTTTAAAACAACATAATTTTCGGTTTAAAAAAAAAAAAAAAAAAAAAAAACTTTTTTTTTTAGACATTCATTAGTACAACATCCCCACCCCCCAAATATATGGCACACTAGGCATAACAACAACATGAACTTCCAACCCTGTTGTCTCTTGAGGTCTCTGGGTGAGACTTGGAGCCAACTTGTACAAATATAAAGCAAAAGTCAAACATAGAATAATAATAATAATAATAGTATAATAATAATAATAGTAGTAATATAATAATAATAATAGTAGTAATAATAATAATAATAATAATATGATATAATATAATAATAATAATAGTAATAATAATAATAATAATAATAATAATTATATAATAATAATAATATAATAATAATAGTATAATAATAATAATAATAATAATAATGATAATATATGATAATAATAATAATAATGATAATAATAGTAATAATAATAATGATATAATAATAATAATAATAATGATAATGAATAATGTAATAATAATATAATATAATAATAGTAATAGTAATAATAAAATAATAATAATATATAATAATAATTATAATAATAATAATAGTAGTAATAATAATAATAATAATGATAATAATAGTAATAATAATAATAATAATAATAATAATAATGATAATAATGATAATTGTTGACAATGCATAGAATGCACCACCATGAGGCAGATGTACAACGACTTTACCAGCCAAGAAAAGTGGGAGGCCGTGGACTTTTACAGCTGGAATTAACAATGAAGATTGGCACAATTGACCTAAACACCTACCTGGAAAACTCAGATGACCAGATTTTGAAACTTGTCTTAAAGCATGAAAACAAGAAAACATTCAGTAACAAAACAGGCAAAGGAATATCTGCGTGGATTCCAAATACAACAAACCCCAGAAGTTGATGTACTAGAGACAAGTACAGAAAAAGTTAAGCGTATGAAAACCCGTGCTAAAACTTGGATATTCTTACTGATAAATGGCAAGAAAAATCTCTCAATAGCAAATACCCCAAGAGAGCAAATAGTGCCGACGTTGACAAAGCCCTTACTCATCAATGGTTAGTGACTTTTAACTTAAAATCAGAAACAGAAAGGTTTTCATAGCAGCCCAAGACCAATGCCTACCTACAAGGAGCTACCAGGCCAACATATTATAGAACAGCAGTAGCCCAACATGTTGTGTGTGTAAACAACAAAATGAATCCATTGATCATAATGTCTCCATGTGCAGCCTCCGTTCATACTGACAGAAAGATAGATGCGAATAGACCAGATATTATATTGAAAGACTTTAGATAAAAATCATGCCTCGTCATTGATATGTCTGTTCCAATCGATATAAACGTATCTGTTCGAGGAAGGCGGAGATTCCAAATTGATGTAATGCTTGCATTGATCGAATAAATGAGGCTGCTTAAATGCACTAACACCTGGACATCCTTGTTATTATTTGCTTCTTTTTCACATTACTTCGAGCCGTGCGGACAATACTGAATTGGTGCCTCAACTTAAGTACCTAATTCAACTGACTCTTAATTATTTCTTATGATGTATATACAACGGGCTTCTTTCAGATTACGACAACTAAATTTATGCACAAAGCTTTGATCGGCCCGAACCGATTTGCTGCAGACATAACTCAGGGTACCACACTGTGGGACTAAACTCGGAGTTATATGGTGTTAGGAAGTAAACCTCTTTCCAAATAGCTTCGCCTGAAATAAATAATAACATCCGAAGACTCAAGTCACACTGGTCTGTACGTGTTACATCAAAGAAACCAAGCATTAAAAGAAAACAAGAGACTGTAGTTAGTTTCCCTTTTCTTTTTCCTCTAAACAAATAAACCTATAATCATTGTCGTTCCAGCTGTGCCACACCTGTTGGTTTTTACTGGAGGTTATCAAAGCTATAATTCTTAATATCTTACCTTGTTTTAGGTCGCTGGAGTTGAAGCGTAAGGTTTGGTTACTATTTCTAGGTGAACGATCGCTCACTCTTTGCATCTAATCTGATAAACTCGTGATTTTCCTTTCCTTGTCGTCGTGCTAAACTTCTGCATTCTCAGTAATTCAGAAAACTGAATGATTTAGCTAAAGTTTTACTTTC
The DNA here is from genome assembly GCF_006345805.1 of Octopus sinensis. Lineage (NCBI taxonomy): Eukaryota > Metazoa > Mollusca > Cephalopoda > Octopoda > Octopodidae > Octopus > Octopus sinensis. The sequence continues at coordinate 92,121,553 of NC_043006.1, read as the reverse complement.
TCCCATTTGGTCCGCTATATCTAAGAATGACAGATTGTTTTTCAACAGCTCATTCATCATATTACTTGACATAATTACATATGTTTGCTGAAAGAAAAAGTTTTCATGTAAATAAAACAAGAGATTGCATTAAATCTATGATTCAAGGAAGAACAGGATAAACAATTTGCACTTCAATTTTATCATTTCCATTTTCGCTGGATGCTTCCATGTTTCTTTAATAAAGATCAAATAAGAAACGATACAGCAGTAGTAGGACAAGACCGAGAATGTTCTCTCATCAATCACTTTACAATTTCAAGTGTAAAGTATACCATATCTATATAAGTACAATAACTGCCATAGTAGGCAGCTAAATAGCTATTAAGATAATTAGTCAAAGAATATCATTCTATAACGACCGTAAGCATAGAAGTCTGATTAAGTAGTTTGCTCCCATTTGGTTTCCGGTTCATTCCTGCCGCGCGTCTACTTCCACAGCAGCTCCTGGGCTGACCAAGTAAATTTGGTAGACATGCAAATGTGTGGAAGCCAGTCGTGTGTGTGTATGTGTTTGTGTTTGTTCTACACTGCTCGACAACCAGAGTCGATTTGTTTACGTCCCAGTAATTCAGAAGTTCGTCAAAAGAGAATGATAGAATAAGTACCTGACATAAATTAATGACTAAGATCACTTTGCTCAATTAACTCTATGAAGCGATGTTTAATTATGGTCGTAGTCCAATGACTACAGCAAGCAAACCAGTTTCAAGCGAGTATAGCATGTTTGCGATTTTAATACTTGTTTTCGGTGCCAATGAAGTCATTAGAAGACATAGAGGCACTATATAAGGAATTACTAAAAACAAAAAGTTTTCTTAAGTCAATGTTTGTATTACTCGAAAAAATTTGGTAAATCTTTCCATTCTATTAACTCGGAGGGAAGTAAAGGCGACTTGTGTAGAACGATATTGCATAAAGTATTTATTCCATTTCTCTATGTTTCGTGTTCAAAACTAATCGAGGTCAAATTTACCATCTGTCTTTTCGGTATTCATAAAATATATACACATTTCAGGTATGCGATTCGGCATCAGAATAGACGCCTGACAGCAACAGTGAAAAAGAAACAGCGTAAGGGAGAGAGTTTTTACTGTGTCGCTTTCAAGTGATAAGCACAAGGTGGTTTTATAAAATAGGAAGGTCATAGTTGTAACATCTCTTTCATCAGGAGGACTAAACAATAACAAGGCAAAATAAAATTTGAAAGAGAGGGATGTTCTCCTAACACCCACTTGATCACTTATCCATAAAGTCATATTTAACAACTGATAAGATTATTCTTAACTTCATAATTATATCATTATGGTATATTTTGAGTTTAATGGCATAACTTTAGAGTTAACATTTATAATGTGGCTTATTTCCGAACTTTATATACGTACATAATTGTGTGTGAGTGTTTGTGAATGTGTGTGTGTGTGTGAGTGTGTGTGTGTTCATATATATTTTATATGGGAAAGATTATTCCATATTCTCTATTATATTAAAATGTTCCTGCATAATCTCTTTTTTAATTATTTTATAATCTAATTATATATGAAACTCTCTCACTACATTTAAGTTATCGGTAATTTTAGTAATAAAATTGATGCACAGTTACTAGCGTGAAGAATGAATGTCATTTGCTCACACTAAATTGGTAACGAAGTTTGGAATGTTAGTTTAACAATTTCCCATTAAGAACGAAAGCAATTATTAGTTTCTACCAAACGGAAAACGGGAAACGTTTAAAAGCTCCTATCATTCAAAATTTGAAAAATAACAACAGAAACGTGCATGCAGTCAGTATCTACTTTGTGTGTGTCTGTGTATCTGTTGGTGCGTGTATTGATCACATTGATGTCTACACACACACACACACACATGTAAATATGCTTAAATATGCATACCATTATCTATATCATAGTTTGTGTCTGTAATTTTGGCCGTATGTTCTAATTTCTACATAAATTGCTTACTTTACATCTGAAAGAGAGATACACAAGTGCAAAGCATACACACAAGGCGCATGTACGTGCGTTTTATTTATGAAATCATTTCAATATACGTTTCTTATTCACACACATACATATACGCATGCGCTCATATACACGAAATAGAGAAAGTCAAGCATATATATCTTTGCAGACGTTTATGCAGGCTTACATATACATGTGTGTGTGTGTCCGTGTATGTATAAGTGTCTGTGTGTATGCATGTGTATTTATTCATATAGATACACACAGACAAACACATACACATATATACACGCACACATATATATATATGTGTGTGTGTGTGTATACTCTAATTCTAATATGTGTGTATGTGTGTGTATACACATGCTTACATTAACAGCAGACACATGTAGGTGTATAAAAGCGTCTTTAATATATATTTCCTTAATTGCTTTAATAATGCATTTATTATTGAAACAAACGTGGTGCAGTTAGTTCCGTATTCAGTTCCGTTCTTTTGAATTTTAAACCGGAAATATAATTTCAAAAAAGGAAATGTCGTGCAAAGATTCCTTATCAGGCGACAGAAATACGTATTAAATTGGGAAATTTTATTTCATCTGAATTGAATTTAGATTTCATCTATAATTTCATTGATAATAGAATATGTTCTGATTGTTTCAACAGTCTATTGTTGCGATATATGTTGGAGACAACGCTGCTGGTAATTCCATTGTATTCAATAGGTCGACTTTGCCAATTCATAGTCACAATTTTTCTTTCAGAAATTGGTATCTATATTCTTCTTATAATAGTTATTGTTTTCAATTCAATAGCTGAAATTCACATTATCCAAGTTTCCATAAAAGAAATTTTAGATCCATTTTAAAAAAAATTGTTTAAGATAATTTTCTGTAGTTTATTCTTTTTCTACGCTAGTTGCTTACGATATTTATTTTATCCTCAATTATGGTTGTTACTTGACTGTAATTCTCTTGAAGAATAAAATGTCAAACACCTAATTTCTATTACATTTCTTACCTTCCCACTTTCTCTCTCTCTCTCTCTCTCTCTCTCTCTCTCTCTCTCTCTCTCTCTCTCTCTCTCTCTCTCTCTCTCTCTCTCTCTCTCTCTCTGTTTTGTTTTTGTTAAATTAAATACGGAAAATATTTCATGCGATAACTACAAGTTGCATATACATGCGTATTGTGACGGTAATCTACCAAATATTTCAATATTACGATTACAAATTTTCTAAGTTAAATAATTAGAAAGCCACATGAAAAACATAGGAATTCGGATACGCGTAGGTGTATATTGCTTCGTTCAGAAAAGGAAAACATTCAACAGTAAGTTTAATAAGATCACCTTATTGTATAGCACAAAGTAGGAGGTGAGGCGGCAGAATTTTTTTCGTGGTGAGGACATTTTTTTTTATGTTCTGAGTTCAAATTCCGCCATCGTCAGCATCTATTTTAGCTGTTCGAGAGCAATGAAATAAAGTACCATTCAATGAAGAATCCACGTAATCTCTTTTCCTCATATCCTTAAAACTGGTGACGTTGTGTAAAATTAGAAAGAAATTATATAACACAAGGAATTTGGCATAGAATTTCCATTTTTGTGCGAAGTATGAAAGATTTAGTAATTTGAGACAAAATAAATATTCTAAAGATCAAGAGAAACGATCTATTTAGAATTTTATTTTATTTTCCATTCTCTTTCTCCCACATCTTTGTATAAGTGTATAAATGGATTTATGTGTATATGTGTGTGTATTTATGTGTGTGTATGTATATATGTATTTATGTGCGCGTGTGTGTGTGCGTGTGTATGTGTATGTGTGTGTGAATTCTACAGAACAACGTCGGAGAACGTGTTTATAAAATATTTAGTAACGTCATCTTACGCGGAGTTTCCATAACAAATAAGGATCATCAGGTACATACTGTAATCTGTGTAATCCGATTGGATAAGAAATGGTCGTTGGGGGTCTGCTGCATTCAGGTTTAGGTGTTGTGTCTTCATACGCAGCAAAGCAGATTGCAAACGGAGAGCATTCTAGAAGGAACAAGTACTTCACCACCCCTCTTCTCTAAGTGCAACGATACAAGCATACCTTGCCAGGGGAAGAATTGTCTCTTCCTGCATAAAGTCGAGGCCTTCAGAGTTGCTCCAATATCCAAATGGCTTATAACACTAATCAATACATTCTTATAACTATAACCGTTTCCTTTCTCGTGGGTGACGCAATCAGTTAATGAACAGAATATGAATCGATGTTTTTGAATTTCTTTTCTCTCTGCTGGCGCGAGGTAAGGTTTTCTTTTATTCAGCGGGACAAATAACATGGTTATAAAATGCGATGCCAAAATATAGGGGAAATCATGATTCCAAAATATTCTTAACTGTAATTCTAGTCGTTATCTAAGAAATAAATTATTTCTACATCTCTTTACCACTAATCTAAAATGGAAATACAGTAACAGATTTCCTTTTTAGCTTTGTTATTGATTAGATCTGGCATAAGCCTAACGAGCAATTAGGCACTGATTTTGAACAGAAATACATGTTCAACGTGCTTTCTCTTGAAATTGTCTTGTTATCATTTCCTTCTAATCTAGAAAAACAGTTTCTAGTGTTTGATAATCACTTCTTGTTAGAATTGTGTCAGTAATAGAACTATTGTCGGCTCACTTTGAAAAACGTCGAGATGAGTTTTTGTTAGTAACACATATTTTCAGAATCCAAATTTACGCAACACACAATTTCCACTGTATATACAGTGAATATAAATTCATTAAAAAAATTGTGTTTGAAGAAGCCAAACAAGGTATGGAAGCCAAACAAGCTACATTTGCAGAAATAAAGGTCACTCATTGTACCATATATAAACTCTAATTTACGGAAGTGTATTGAAATTTTAGAGACCGAACATGTATAGTAGGCTCGTTTTACTGCGAGCATCATAGGACCAGCAGAACAGTCATTAAGACTTTTCATACTGATACATCTGAGACTGCATTTCTATAATACGAACTTCCTGTCTTAAACTGAACTAAATTAAAAACGTCCATGTAAATGTCATCCTAATTTATTTTCCAAACATTGATTTCAAACTGACAAAGTTAAGTCACAAAATATTTCATTGTTTAAAAGCTTCATAGAAACGTAGGCGGTGTATTTCAACAGAAATATAGTAACAAAAGAACTAGCACCAGTGAGAACAGTAATAATATTTAATTATCTCTTTATGAATAAATGAATCCGGCTGCTTTGACCTAACTGCTTTGATCAGTTCGCTTTTCAAAATATACGAACCAGGAGTCCTGCAGTTGGTAGTCAGACAGACGTTTTAATGGGGTTCTTTTGTAACGTATTATACCATAGCATGTTGGACATGAAAGAATAAGAAATGCAGTTCTCAAAAGTCAATTAAAAAGCTACGAAAGGTAATGTAATTTTTTCCTTGACTGAAATACCATAGCCTCCGACCTATTTGTCTTTTGAAGAATAACTTCTGGTTTGAATTAATTTATTACACGCCAAATCCTAAGCCATATCCCAAGTCATGTAATTTCGTTTATGTTTCCGTGCCGGATAATGCCATTGTGTATTTTATTTCAATTGACAAGACATTGTCTAATTCGCCTTACGTTTCCGTACAAATGTATTCATACAATCAATATTGCACATTCATCGATAAATAAACATCCGAATACATGAGATGCTCAAAACATCGCTTAGCAAATATATTTGCAATGCATTTGTTTTAAATGAAAATATCATTGGACAAAATAAGTTAGTATTTCGAACTGTTTGTAAATCATAGCAAGACATTCTGAAATATAATTTCAAAAATAGCGTACAAACACCTTAACAATTATACAATGCAATATAAACTATAAAAAATCTGGTCTTTCGGGGAAATGTTAAAATGGATCGTTAAGAAATAAATCATAATATTTCCTTTTAGACAAATGTTTCTATCATTTATTTATACTGAATAATCTTAGACGTAACTTTATGAGTCCATGCATACATATATGTATAGACAGACACATATTCGCAATGATTGTTTCTTCCTGATCGGGCGTTTGGTCAGCAGGACCAGTAAATTAATTATCTCGTCTGCACACAGCATGTAGTTACTGCCGAGACTGTTTCGTCTTTGAAACTAAACTAAATCTACTTAAATAATTCCTTACTTCAAATTCAGTTTACATATTTTCCTCAAGCATTGTAGCTTCCCATACATTATAGTAGCCAATATTCTGACTGAGGCTTCCAATCCGATTTCATAAAACTCCAATCATATACTATATGCACACACACACACACACACACACACACACACACATATATATATGCACGTGTATGTTTGTGTATGTATGTGTGTGTGGGTGTATGTGTGTGTATTTCTTTGTGTGCGTATATTTATATGTGCATGATTTTGTGCTGATGTGTGGGTGGAGCGATTACGTTTATGCAAATGTGGAATAGATTATTTACAAGCGTTATTGACTTTCCCTTATTATATACTGGCACTCCGTCGGTTGCGACAACGTTTATTCCAGTTGCAATGGAACAGCCTGCTCATTAAATTAAGAGGCATGTGGCTGAGTATTCCACAGACACGCGTGCACTTAATTTAGTTGTCAAGGAAATTCAGCTTGACATACAAGGTGACAAGGCTGGCCCTTTTGAATTACAGGTAAGCGTAAATTAAAATGTTTTCTTGCTGAAGGACACAAGGCACCGCCGAGAATCGAACGCGCGACCTTTCAATCGTAAGCCAAATACTTCAACCACTTAGCCATTCACCTCCCTTTGTGATATATTGACTAAGTTAAAGAGATCTTAATTATCATGTCCACTTAATTTTGCAGCAATAGCATAGGGTAATTAACTTGGACGAATACAGCTAAACCTGATCCTGCCTCTTAATATATATACGTTAATCGGATAATAAATAATCTGTTATGAATAACATTAATTATGAATGCTTACTTTTGGAGTTTGACTTATAATTTTTGAAAAGAAAAAAACATTTGATCATTAATCATGAAGAGTCAGACTGTGTTCTTATCGATTAATGATTGTCTCTACAGTTACATATGTAATCGCTTCCTACACTCTCTTTGTTTCCATCCTCTTCTCTTCCCCTCCTCCAACTCCTCTTTGATATTCTATGTCATGATGCGGAATCTAGCTTTCATCTTTTATATTCTATCAAATTTAGTCATTGGACCATGGCCATGCTGGAGGACCGCATTAAAGACTTTAGCGGAACAAATCGACGCCATTACTTAATTATAAAACCTGGTATGTATTCTATCGGTCTGTGTTGCTAAGTTACGTGGAAGTAAACAAAGCAACACAAGTTATCAAATGGTAGGGGACAAACGCAAACACTCTCACGTGTGTGTATGTGTGTGTGTGTGAGTGTGTGTGTGTGTGTGTGTGTGTGTGCGTGTGTGTGTGTGTGTGTGTGTGTACAATGGGTTTCAACTGAAGGCCATCAGTTGCAAATCGTACGTCTTAACCAATTAACCATGCCTATGAGAAAGGAAGAAATAGAATCAAGTATATATTCTTCAAGACGTGAAAATATAGAGCAAAATAAAAGAGAAAAATAACTGCAGCTTATTTGAACTACCTACTTAAAGGTAGATTGTAATGCGTCTTTAAGTTTATTCCAGTATATTTTGATCATACATCGGCATAAATATTAAATATATCAGAAGAGTAATATATGAAAAAAATTCAAGTATTTCTTGACAGTTAAAGTTAATTATAATTTGAATATCTTTAAGAAGACGATTGTATACGTCTTATTAATTTTCTGCCTATCACTGAACTGAATCCTGCTTTGATTTAACACCGAATATTAAATGGTTGTCTCTCTCTTTATTTATTGAAATGTATTCGATGAAAGTGAGATGCTGAAAACATTTAGATTCTGTTTCGTTATTATTTCTCAGATATCAGAATTTAATGGCGTGTTCATATGAGGAACAATCTATAAATGTGCTATAATAAATACAATTTAATTCAGTAAAACAAGTTTTCGGCAATTTTAATAATATATATGAAAAGACATTACTATAGAAAACGTAAATGATAAATGATCACGGTTATTTTCACAAAAAAAATCTTATTTCTATTTGTTAACATCACGTAATAAAATCATGAGCAGATGTTCGTTCCTGCGCACGTGTGTGTGTGTGTGTGTGTGTGTGTGTGTGTGTGTGTTGTGTGTGTGTGCGTGTGTGTGTGTGTGTGCGCGTGTGTGTGTACATCAATAAGTATCTATTTTCCAAAATATGGGTACAAATACATATTTGCATATACACATGAACACACACACATACAACTACAAATGTATATGTGTGTATCGAGGGATAGATAGGTAGACAGACAGAAAGATAGTTTTACACATACAATACATGCACGCATGCATATGTATATCTATCTATCTGTCTATCCATCCACATATATATATATATATATATATATATACACATACATATATATAAAGAGAGACAGACAGACAGACAGACAGACAGACAGACAGACAGGCAGTGAGACAGAGAGAGATACATATACATATATGACTATTCATATATAAGCATATACATAGGTGTATATATACATGTACACGGGCAAATATATATGAATAAATATATAATACAAAGCATACACACACATATATATATGTGTGATATATATATATATGTGTGTGTGTGTGTGTGTGTGTGTGTGTATGTACTCTCAGTAAACATTTATACTCATATGCACAGCGCATCTACACGCACATACATTATAATATACCTAAATTTAGTTTGTATTATATATGTGTGACGGAATATGAACGTGTGTGAGTGTATATATTGACACTATACATTATATATACGTATATACATATATGTGATAGGTTGTGTTAGTGTGTATGCGTGTGTGTGAGTATAGACGTGCGTGTGGTGTCTGTATCGTGAATATATTCATCGATTAGGAAACGGTATATTTACAATATAAAGACCCATAGAAATATATACACATAATATATAGATACATGTGTGTGCTTGTGAGTGTATGTGGGGGTATGTGCACGCGCGAGTGTGCGTGTGTGTTTGTGTATGTGTGTATGTGTGTGTGTGTGTGTGTGTTTTGAGAAAACATAAAGCGAGATAATTATACATATATGTTTTTGAATGAAAAACATACATTCAGGTAGAAAATATCAAAATATTTATTATAAAGATATAATTACCAGCGTCTTCACACACAATTCCTGGACGTAGATTGAAATGTATAAATGTCTGCAAAATACCTCAATGCCATCTTGTACGTGTTCCTATTAACGAGCAGAACGAATACGCTTGATTACCCAAAGAGCTTTCCTTCTGATCACGAACATTGAAAAGAAGCTGTCTGTCTTACTGTGTTTGCTTGTACACAGTGTTGTCGACAAATGAAATGTTGCCATACACACATACTTACACATAGACACTATGTATGTATGCTTATGTAAACTCGGATGTATGCCTGTGTGCACATATGTATATATATATATGTTTGCGTGTGTGCGTGTATGTTATATATAAGTACATACATACACATACAGGTACATTTGTATATATTGTATATATATATATGCATCTATACAATACACATACATCGTTGAACTATCAATCGAAAAAGATATATTTTCAGACATATTAGATTTGACTTTAACGCTCCTTTCCAGAAGTAAGCATAATTCCAATAGGCCCTCTTCCTTACGTTTGGTAACTTATAATTTTCTGTATAGAATGTTACTTTTCGTGAATCTAATTTCATATTCTTGTGGTCTGTAATGAATGATTCCTTTTTGTTTCTTTTATTAAACATATATTCTCCTGCAATGGCTACTTTGCGTTACATTCTTATATATATATGTAAGACATTATGTTCGATGAATGATCGGCTGATCACAAGACAGTTATATATTTTTTTTTAGTTGCATACAAATTTGTTTGTGGCTGTGTATTCCTATTTTTGTCATTCTTGAAGACACGTGCGATCAAAGAAAGGGATTTCACCATTCTCTATGATCCTTCCCAATCCATATTTCCCTGATTCCTCAGATGACAAAGATTAGTTGTACCTATGTTTCAAAGGGCCAGGCTTGTCAAATGTGTGTAATGCTGAATCTCCCTAAGAGCCAAGTGAAGTTTATGCGTATCAGTGGAGAGTTCAGCCAGTTGCACGTTAGTTTCACGAGCCGGCAGTTTGGCTGATCGAATCAACTGGAATACTCATCGTCGTAACCGACGTTAAACCAGGAGACAGCATGTGGTATTCCATGACAATTTCTGTATTGTAGCAAACAGTTTTTATTATACAGTTTGTTATTAAAAGCCGGCTTCGTTTTATACAGAATTTATACTTGCTTCTGGAAAGGTTTCCGAAATATCCCTTCGAAGATTACATATAATTATGTGACCGACATATTTTTTCAGTACAATGCGAGGTTATTAAAATGGTTGCTTTGTCTACTTCACATCATGGCATTTTCATCGGTCCTGCTTTCTCTGTGTTTCATATCTGTGTCGTACGTTATGTCCAGGAAGTTATATCGACAGTGACTGTAATGCTGACGTCCAACATATGCAGTGAGTTAATCAAAGCTTTCTTAATGCATGGCCGTTTTTGTGATATAATAGTGAACGTCTCTTATCACTATGTTTGTATCATGATTTGACTTGTTTTAATGCATCTAAAATATATCAACAAACAAACTCACGTAGTCCTGTCCCGCCGTTAATGCCACAACTGATGCAAAATAGGTCATTGATGTTTTCCATTATATTGATGCCGTTGATAGAAAACAAAGCTTTTATGGCAGGCATTGTTATTTCGATAGCCATGCGTTTCATGACGATGTGTTGCTGTGAGAAATCTGACACTTTGTAGGAAATGGTTTACAAATTGATGTGTAGTATTCGTCTTTGTTGAAATGCGTGAACCAGTCACTGTTTCTCTTCTTGATGGCAATAAAATAAAACAATATCCATTGGCATTTCTCTTATTGCATTATTGCATTGCCTTACACTGTTGGGTTTCGAAATCCGGTTACTGATAACGTTTAGTAGAGACAGTGAAATTACTGCATACATATATATGCATACACAAATACACACACACACATATACGCGCACTCATTAATAGATATGTTTAGAGCGAGAGAAAGACAGAAAGAGAAAAAAAATAGCACATACAAATAACAAATAACACAGTCTATGTGTGAGTGTATGTGCGCATGTATGTATGAGTGTGTGTGTGTGTGTATATATATATATATGTATATATGTATGCATATACACGCACACACACACACACACACACACACACACACACACACACACACACACACATATATATATATATATATATTATATATATATATACATCCTAGCTGTTCAGAGTACAGGATGGTATCGCTGGTTCGAACTTTGTTGTGAGTTGCTACCTCGCAATTCAATAAGACGCAGAGCACAAACTTGTGTTGGAAACGCTCATGTTTTGACGACGGGTTCAGTAAGCCATCCCTGGCTATGCCTGTTAGGGTTGCAGAAAAATATCTCCCTCGTATAATTAGTTGGCTCACTTCCTGCGCTCGCGACGATTCATCAACGAACGGAAAGGTGGAAGCTTCGGTAAAGCAGTTCTTCGCCTCGAACGACAAAAGCTGGTATCAACTAGGAAGCAAAGAACAGGCAGAAAGATCGCTTCAGAAGATATAACACGATGGCCTCTTCTTTGAATGCTAGGCTGTTTTTGCGGTAATTTGACAAATGAAGCAAATGGGATACCAAGATAGTGCCAAACTTTTGACTCAACGCAAGATATATATATATGTATATACTCTTACTCTTTACTCTCTCTCTCTCTCTCTTTTACTCTTTTACTTGTTTCAGTCATTTGACTGCGGCCATGCTGGAGTACCGCCTTTAGTCGAGCAAATCGACCCCGGGACTTATTCTTTGTAAGTCCAGTACTTATTCTGTCGATCTCTTTTGCCGAACCGCTAAGTGACGGGAACATAAACACACTAGCATCGGTTGTCAAGCAATGCTAGGGGGACAAACACAGACACACAAACATATACACACACACCTATATATATATACATATATACGACAGGCTTCTTTCAGTTTCCGTCTACCAAATCCACTCACAAGGCATAAGCCCAGTACTTATTCTATCGGTCTCTTTTGCCGAACTGCTATGTTACAGGGACGTAAACACACCAGCATCGGTTGTCAAGCAATGCTAGGGGGACGAACACAGACACAAACACACACACAGATATATATATATTATATATATATATATATACGACAGGCTTCTTTTAGTTTCCGTCTACCAAATCCACTCACAAGGCTTTGGTTGGCCCGGGCTATAGCAGAAGACACTTGCCCAAGGTGCCACGCAGTGGGACTGAACCTGGAACCATGTAGTTGGTTAGCAAGCTACTTACCACACAGCCACTCCTGCGCCTATATATATATATATTTATATATATATATATATATTATATATATTATATATATATATATATATATTATATATATATATATATATATATATATATATATTATATATATATATATTATATATATATATATATTTATATATATATATATGTATATTATATACATATGTATATATATCATGTATCACATATTAAGTAGTATATATTAAATACATATGTACCTACTGATTTTCAGATATTATACGCATCTACATATGTAAATACTTATGTATGTATGTCATTATTCAGTTTATTTTAAGATTTCGTATCAGTAGAGAAAGAAGCGATTTCTTACCTAGATACAAGGCTCGTTTCATTGGAATGTAAACATGAACAAGAGGGTGATTCTGTTTGTATGTATAATGTATGTGCAGATTGTATATATTAATATTTATATTTTATCTACATATAGTTGCATATCTAGACATACTCATATATATTTAAATGATAAATTTCTGGAAAGTCTTAGAAATTTTTACAGGGATGATTTGGATCTGAAGCCTTCAAATCAGCTTCTTTTTTTTGAGAAGCCTAATTTCTCAAGATTGGTATTTAGGCAGTGTTTTACATATCCAGGTCCCTATAATTACAGCTATAAACCTGAACTTGTAATCTCGATAGAGTAACTGCAGATTTCTCAAAAGTTAAGCGTAGATATTCTCCTTTTCACTGATCTTCAGCTTTATGTTAACATCCACTGGGCAGCTAATTT
>NC_043006.1:92083283-92103283 GCF_006345805.1 Octopus sinensis | reverse complement strand
ATAAACATTTAGATGAACGTAGCTTACTGGTTTGTTTCATTGAAAAATATGCATTAAAAATAATGCAAGTCTTTTAGCGATCAATGTGATTTGCAATGGAATGAACAGGGAAAATGTAAGCAAATGTATTTTTCATACTTGAAGGTAGGAAAAAAAAGAGTGCTTGTTCTGGTTTCGAGCCTAGCTGAGACTCTCCTGAGATAAATCTGAAAGCAATTTTCTTGTCATGCGAAACCTGCTATATGGTTATCACTGAGAGCAGCGGAGTCTTCGCTGCAACGGTGCTGAGCACATGGCCGTGGTTGATGATATGTTTTGGAGGCCTCCGCATCAGAACAGAAAACAAGAATCATTATTGGCAAAGATGCAAAACATGAAAACCCACCAAAAATAATAATTCTAGCAGAAATTTGTAGAGTGGCCTCGTGACAGTTGAAGTCTCTAGAAAAAGAAGAATAGGAATTTATAGACACTAAGAATCATGGCTTCTCTAAGTCATATTGTGCAGGTTGACATGACAACTTTCTCTGTCATGGTCACAGCGACGATCACACACTACACGCCTCCCTTCCAAGCAATGCTATAAATAGCTGAAGTGGGCTAGAACGTACAAATTTGGTGCGCTTGCACAGCAGAGGTCAAGGTTAATCTGTGCCAGGCGGTTTCACTGTGTGGGCTTTAGCTTCGTAATTATGGCAACAGTCCGGATAATTATTGATCAGACCTCGAATGCACATACATGCACTCAGATGCACATCCTCACACAAACACAAATATACATACGTACACTTACACTCACACGCACACACATACACACATACATATATATATATATATATATATATTATATATATATATATATATATATATATATATATATTTATATATATATAAGAAAAATAAAAACGGAAAATACGCACACTTACATGGTTATAGTATAATTTTTAATGTATCGACCGATTTCGCAATCGCTATTCATGATACAATGTTTAATTTATATGAAAATATATTTTTCTGAAGAAGAAAATGGGTCCATGTTGTTTATAATGAGATTCACGAGTGAATGATTTTACAAGTTGACTAGTAAAGGGAGGTAATTGGTTGTTATTATTGTTATTGTTGTCTGTATACATATTTTTCCCCACCCAAAACCTAAACAGTTATCTCCTTTACAGACAACAATAACAATAATAACAACCAATTACCTCCCTTTACTTGTCAACTTGTAAAATCATAAATATAGGCATAGGCGCATTCATACACACATGTACACTTGTGTGAACGTATGGAGATGTGCGTGCTAATTTTCTTATTATTTTCACAAAATTCATAAATAATAAAACTTTTATAAGACTTTATAAAATGCTGTGCATTTATGCTATAGACGCTTGAATTGAAGCCAGAGTTGTTGAGAACTTAGACGAATTGATGTGGTGTGGCTATGAGTATGAAAGTGTAGAAGAGTATATAGGACATAGTTTAGGTTATCTGGAGTGGAGAAGTGGTACGCTCAAAATAGGGCCACGTGTAAGCAACGGAAGTTCAATTCCTGATATTCAAGTTGCTCTCTGTTGATGTTAAAGCATTTAAATTTTCCGTGATACAGAGGTCTTATATGTACATACATGTATAAGTATATGTTTATATATATATATATATATATATATATATATATATATATATATATATATATATGCATATGTATATTCATATAAACATATACCTATACATGTATGTACATATGAGACCTCTGTATCACGGAAAAGTTAAATGATTTAACATCAACAGAGACCAACCTGAAATCATTATAATGTTGCATTATCCAGGGCTGGATACGACCAGGAAATCACCTTCCTAGATCTTGATAACATAAATCTCTTAAATTATGAAGATAATGTAAATAGCTCAAGTAACATAGAATCTCATACTCTAAATAAACATAAATGAATAGAAGAAAAAAACCTAGTATATAAACTCAATAATACGAATGAAAATAGTAAACAGTTAGCTAGAGATAGAATAAATAGTAACAACAATAATAATAGAAATAATAATAATAATAATAATAATAATAATAATAATAATAATAAAAATAGCAATAATAATAATGATGATAATAATAATGATAATAATAATAATGATAATAATGTTAATAATAATAATAATAATAATATTAATAATAATAATAATAATAATAATAATAATAATAATAATAATAATAACAACATTAATATAAATAGTGATAACAACATCAATAATATAGCTAGTATAGATAAAAATGTAGTAGGTGATGATAGTGAGAATAGATTAATAACTAGTAACCCCAGTTTACATAACAATATACATACTATTAGAGGAAATAACACTAATACTAATAATAAACTCGAGTAACGGAAATGAAAACGAATTGTCCATAAATAATACTAGTACCAGAAATTATCCCCCCAGTTGTAATTGTAGGATTAGATCGAAATGTCCGGTGTCTGGCCGCTGTTTGGTCCAAAATGTGATTTATAAATGTACAATAGTGACTTCAAATAACAACTATCTTTATTTCGGTTAAAAAAACATTTAAACAATCATTTTTCCTCCTTTAGGCTTAAACACAAGGCAGGTTGCACAACATTGTCTAGTAAAATTTGAGAACTGAAAAGGAATAATATAGAATTTAACCTGAAACGGGATATAGTAAGAAAAACACGGCCTTATAAAAATAGTAGTAAATTTCCCCAAGACACCTGATGAAGGCTGGAGGGTATATCAGCCAAAACGTTGTGTTAACAACAAACAAGATGAGGACAAATAATGTAAATAATGTATACGAGTGTCTCCCAAATTTTTGTGCGTACAAGAAAATGACAAGTATTGTTATACAGTCTAATGATAATTGGGTTCTCCCAGTTTAGAAACCATATAGCAGGAATGAGTTATAACGTGTACTGAGGAAGCTAAACTTATTTTCGTTTCCACTATACTATAACACATCAGACAAGAAGTTATTAATGGAATATTAATTAGGGCTAATGTAAATTTGTATGTTTACAAGGAATTTTTGTGCTATATTAGATTAGTGTAATTTTGCCGGTAGTTTCATGGCAACTATCAAAAACACGAAATATGGAAACATATAATTTTCCATAGCAGATGGCGTTATGAATGAGGTAGTGTAATTTAAAATTATACGTTATTGGGTAGAGACGTATAATCGTTCGCATACATCATTATGAAGCAGCGTAATTCTATGTTCAAATAAGAAACTAAGTGTGTCTCTATTTGTAGAAAAGCTATATGATTTTATATCATAGCAAATATCGAAATTAAATATACCGATTAACATACAATAATGTTTTCATATGATAAGCTATTTGGTGGCTCAAAGTAGGGGTAGATGTTTATTAACTTTACAGGCTGGTTACCTATTAAGTTAGGTCAATGATTTGAAATGTTAGAAAAATCTGAAAGATATAATATGGGGAAGAAAAATGCGATTGTAATTATCTCCACTTAAAGAATTTTACTATTTTTACTGAGTAACACTGGCTGTTGTATCTGATCACGTCTGTCTCAACCAAAACAAATTTCGACTTCTTGAAATTTTATATTAGGGAGTATTACCTATCTATCTATCTATCTATCTATCTATCTATCTATCTTATCTATCTATCTATCTATCTATCTATCTATCTTATATATATATATATATATAATATATATATATATATATATATATATATATATATAAAATTTTAATCCAAACGGGAAAACAAAAAAAACAACAACAATGGAACAATTACAGTATTATTATTAATAGGCGCTCAGGAAATGGAAGCAGGGAGGTATGACGTTTCGAGCGGAGCTCTTCGTCGGAAACATAAAGAAGGAAGAGAGAGGAAAGAAAGATCCCAAAGCGGGCAACAGGGATAGAGAAAAAAAACGACTGGTGTTTACGAGTTACACATGGTGAAAGGCGGAAGTTTACGATAACAAGAGCAAAGTAGGTTTTTAAAGGCAAAAGAGTGGAGACAAGATTGGTAACGCAACAGATGTGTGTGTATGTGTGAGTGTGTGCGTGTGTGTATGTGTGTGAGGCGAGATAAAAAAACAAAAAATATATGTATGTGTTAGTGTGTGCGTCTGTGTGTAGGCGTGTGAGGTAGGGCGAGACAGTGGTCAGCATAGCAGACAAAGGTCAGTAGTAAGAAAAAGAAGGAAGGAGGAAGGGAGGGAGGGGAAGGGGTGGGGGCGTATGTAGCGTGCCAGCCTGTGTTGAGTAGTAGTATGTGTGTGTGTCCAGTGTCGTGGTAGTATTAATGGCGAGTAGATTGAATGTGTGTAAGAGTAATGTATATATTTAAGCAATGTGTGTATATGTGTGCGCGTGTGTGTAACGAAAAAGGGGGGGGTTAAGGAAAAAGGACTCCAGCTGAGGGGAAGATGGAAGAGTGGTCCCGCGGAGACGGGCGTGGGAAACCCAACGACAAGCGACGGTCCCAGGAACGGGCGGGAGGTCTCGTCGGGTCCAAGAGCGAGGTGCATGCGGCGCGTATGCGTGCGCGAACCGGCGCAAGCGCGTGTGTGCGCGCGCCTACGAGTATGCGCGTAAGTATGTATGTGTGTGGATGTGTGAGTGTGTCTGTGTGTATGTCAGGGTGGCAGTGTGTCCGATGAATGTATGTGAGTATGTGTGTATATATGTGTGTGCATAGATGTATGTCCGTGTGTGTGTGTGTGTGTGTATGTGTATGAGTGTGTATGTATGTACGTGTGGGTGTGGGGAAGTGTGTGTATGTGCATGTGTGTGCGCGTACATACAGGTGTGAGTGAGTGTGTGTGTGTGTGTATGTATGTGTGAGTGTGTATGTATGTGTGTGTAGGATGCATGTATGTGTATGGGTGTATGTATGCGTGTGTGTATGTATGTATGTGTACGTGCGTGTGTGTGTGTATGCGTGTAGGTGTACGCGTGTGCATGCATGCGTGCATGTGCGTGTGTGTGTGTGTGCATGTGTGTGGGTATATATGTATGTGCGTATATGTGTGTGTATGTGCGTACATGTGTGTGTGTATGCATGTGTGTGTATGTAGGTGTGTAGGCGTGTGTGTATAGGTGTATGTATGTAAGTATGTATGGGTGTGTCCGTGTATGTGTGTGTATGTATGTGTGTGTATGTAGGTGTGTGGGCGTGTGTATATGTGTGTGTATGTAGGTGTGTGGGCGTGTGTATATAGGTGTATGTATGTATGTCTGGGTGTGTCCGTGCATGTTTGTGTGTGTGTGTGTATGCATGTGTATGTAGGTGTGTGTGTACGTGTGTAATGTATGTGTGTATGCGTGTGTATGCGTGCGTGTGTGTATGTAGGTGCGTGTGTATGTGTGTGGGAGTGTAGGTGTGTGTGTGCGTGTGCGTGTTTATGTTGGTGTGTGCGTATGTGAGTGTGAGTGTATGGGTGTTTTATATATATATATATATATATGTCTGTCTGTCTATCTATCTATCTAAATAACTTTCTATCTATCTATCTATATATCAGTCCGTCTGTCTGTCTGTTTATCTATCGATATATATTTCTATCTCTGTCCACCTGTTTATCTATCGATATATCATTCTATCTCTATCTAGCTAGCTAGCTAGCTACCTATTTATCTATCTATCAGTCTATCTGTCTATCAATGATTAGTATTAATTGTAAATGTATTATGCAAAACTAGTAGTCAACATGAAATACTTGTAAATTCACAACAGTCTTCACATATGCGAGAAAACAGACTGCGATAAATTAGGTTTACAGAAGAAAATTCACATTAACACAGTTTTGCATTAGCAAGATCCTCAAATGTTACCCGTCGTCAGCCACGTAATAGGCGTTTCCATATCTTACGAAATAAAATTTGAATAGCTTTATACTGTTTGATTTTACATTGAGGTCATTAAAGAATCCTAGTCCTTCAGAAAGTCAGAGGTATTGGAGTATTTAATTGTTTTTTAAGATCTAACGACCCAACTATCTTGTTAATACAATTCCCTCGATGTGTACCGCACTGAAAATTATTCCTTAATATTTCCCATACCAGAAACTTTATGAGACATTCTTCTATATGTGCAATCATTCTAGCCGTACTATCAACAGAATCAATAATTTAGTTAAGAATATACTATGTAGATTCCCTAAACAAGTCAACAGATTTTCCTTGGCAGACCTACTTACTAAATAGATGCCCGCACAAGCAATGGATTTTGGAATGAAATCCAGTACGAAGAAAATATCTGCCTATCTGCCGGACGGAATGACCAGAACGAAAGAAAGTATAGTATGCTATAACATGCTTATAATTTACTTGTATCAAACCAATTGCAAACAAGTATTTCTAACCTCAATATATATATATATATATATATACATATATATATTGGTTATGCTAATACTAACCAATTTTACATAAATGCCATTTCGATTTTCTCCTACAGTAATATTTGTCCCTGATAACTAATACGGCTTATATTGGGAATAGGGGTGGCGTTCGGGGAGGTAAATAATCAAGATATACAAGGTGACATACAAAATGATAATTTATCCATTTTATATATTGGCCTTCTCGCGATTCTTTTCGCTCAAATGTTTTCTGGAACCTATAAGTGAGAAAGAAAATTACAATTTAAAATGTAAAATGAAAAAGAAATGTAAAAGAAACCTAAAAAAAGGGAAGAAAGAAAGAAAAATGGAAAGAAAAAAGTGCTCTAAGAACAGGCAAACCATACAAAGACTTAAGAAGTACGTAATACAACCCGTCAGGTGTTAACTTTAAGTTAAGAAACTTTAAGAATTGAAGATTCCAACGTTGTTAGATCTTCTGAAATAAAGAAAGACGAAAATGAAATATAAATGGAGAGAAGAAGATAAGACGTCTTTCTGGCCCAGGAATAATAAAATATATTAATATCATTTATGCTACAGAAGTTACATTATTTTAAATGCCGTCTTGTGAAATATGTCATTTTCTATCTTGGTATATGCTGTATTATAAACATCTGCTGCACCATTAGACTATAAATTTTGGAAGTTACAAATTAACTTCATATTGTATAAATATAATATAATGTGATAAACTGTTTGTGTATATATATATATTCAATTTTTGCCATTTATGTATATATATATATATATATATATATACAACTATAATATATATATACAACTATAATATATATATCATTAAACTCCGCCGAGGTCAACTTTGCCTTTCATCCTTTCGGGGTTATTAAATTAAGTACCAGTTGCGTACGCGCTCAGACACACACACAGACACACGAGCACACACACGTCGAAACCGAGGATGACTTAATGGCATGGTCCAAACACCCGTCAGTTCATTTAGGTGACAAGACAAACAGCACATATATTTCAACCCATCGGTTCATGGGCATCCCTCGTGTAACAGCTGGTAAAATCAAAGCGTGCAGCACCACTCGTCTAGTACTTCCTTATAATCTCCCGAAAGGCAAAGTCGAGATTTGTAATTCTACCGCAGAAGAATTACATAAATATAGTAACAGATTTAATCATTTTCATCCGACGTTCTGACGACTCTCTTCTCTGTGCGTATATGTATGAGTGTGTTTCTCAATGTGGGTGAGTGCGGTTATCAGTTTCACTAAATCTTGTTTATACGCTCGGCTCTGAACGGTAGTAACTGATTTCCTTCACTTGTACTTTTCTGTATACAAAGTTATTTACATCGATCCATATACCTATACATACATACAAGCATGCATACATATATATATATATATATATATATATATATATATATATATATATATATATATATATATATCAGCTTTACACACACACATAAGTATACATATATATGTATGTATATATATATAATATATATATATATATACCATATCTATCTATCTATCTATCTATATATATATATATATATATATATATCTATGTGTGCGTGTGTGAGTATGTGTGTTTGCTTGAGTGTGAGTTTAGGTTCAAAAGACCTGATTATCTTCGTATGTTTATGTGTATAAGTGTGTACGTGTATGCGTATGGACATGTGTAGTAATATAGTAGGAAGCGTGTGGTTGCATCTGAGATGTAATGTTTGTGTGACTGAAAAATATCCTCTTAATATTCGGTGAATTGCATGATATTTGCAGAAAGATTTCTCTTCTTCAGACACAGAACTCGCTTTGGCTCCAAATTCGTCTTACCTCTGGCAAGGACATGTTATATATTACATGTCGTATTTTCTAGAAAACAAAATTGAAAAGCGAAAACAAGAAAAACGATAAACAACAGATTAACAGAGCTCAACTCTATTCAGTGATTCAAGATGTTTCGTAGTGAGGAGAATATTTTTAATGATTTCCTGATGAAATGAGAATGTTCCTAAACTATTTCGTCTGACATTATCGCCATAATATAGGCAACATATATGTAATGTTATCGACTGTCTGCATAAAATCAAAACTGGAAAGCAGAACATAATTGGATAACTTGTAAGTACATCAAACGTAGTGTATGCAGGCGGTTGTCTGTGTTTGTGAGTACAAAAAAAATAACATATATTTATGTGAACACATTTATAAATAGGAATACACACACACACATACACATATTTATTTATATGTGGGGTACCCAACGTAACCGGAAACCGCACTTGATGCGTCCCTCAGGCATCAGTCTGCCGACCGGCGTTGTTCATTGGGGTCGTACTGCCATGTGTTGCGTCTTTGTTTTGCAGTGCTTCTCCCGTGTTCGTCGATTTTTACGATGGCTAAAACGAAGGAACAGCGTGCTTCCATGAAATTCTGTATTGTGCTGAGAAAAACGGCGGCTGAAGCAATTGTCATTCTTCAGTCAGCTTACAAGGACGATGTGCCATGAGCAGAACACAAGTTTACGAGTGGTTTTCACGCTTTAAAATGTGACTTTTTGCTTGAGGACCAACCTCGTTCAGAATGACTGTCAACCGCCCGACCGAATGAAAACATCATGAAAATTCATAAACTGGTCTTGGGGGTTGTATCCTGGACCTAGTTGTATCCTGGACCTCGTGCCAATGTAGTTTGAGCGAGGACTTGCGAATGAAAAGAATTGCAGAAACATTTGTGTCTCGTTTTCTCACGGAAAATCAAAAGCAGTCACGATTGAATGCGTGCTGTGAACTAAAAGAACCGTTGGAAGTTGATCCGGAACTTTTTTTCAAAGGTCATCACTGGAGACGAAAGCTGGTGCTACGGAGTTTGCAGACGTGGAAGAAGTGAAGAAAAAACGACGGAGGCATTAAAAGGCATCACTTCAAAAGAGTTCCAACACAGCTTCGAAAAGTGGGAAACGCGTCTGGAACGATGCATTGTTTCTAGTAGAGAATACTTTGAAGGGGATAAATGTGTAAACATGTACAACTAAGTGATTATCATAATATTGCATAATTCCAGTTTCTTTTGGGTACCTCCTATTTAGCCCTCTAAATCATTCTGACGATGTTTGTTAAACTGAAAAAGAAAAATGCAAATTTATCTCGATTTGATAAACAGAAACAGCTGCAAGTGGTTCTGAACTACAATTAAACTATGACTTTTTAATACCAATGATCAACTTCTCATTGTTAATTAATGTGCCATTACTTTTCTTTTCGTATATATTGGCTGTGTGATAAGTAGCTTGTTTACCAACTGCATGGTTCCGGGTTCAGTCCCACTGTGTGACACCTTGGGCAAGTGTCTTCTACTATAGCTGCGGGCTGACCAAAGACTTGTGAGTGGATTTGGTAGATGGAAACTGAAAGAAGCCCGTCGTATATATGTATATATATATATATGTGTGTGTGCGTGTATGTTTGTATGTCTGTGTTTGTCCCCCTAACATCGCTTGACAACCGAATGTGGTGTGTTTATGTCCCCGTCACTTAGCGGTTCGGCAAAGGAGACCGATAGAATAAGTACTGGGCTTACAAAGAATAAGTCCCAGGGTCGAGTTGCTCGATTAAAGGCGGTGCTCCAGCATGACCGCAGTGAAATGACTGAAACAAAAGAGTAAAATATATATATATATATATATATGTGTGTGTGTGTGTGTGTGTGTATGTATGTATGTATGTATGTATGTATAAAGATGCTAGATACGTGGGTTGTGTATATGTGTGTGTATGTGTAGGAATTAGTAACAAATATGTACAGGTATCGATTCATTACGGCGTTTCAAGCGGTTCCATTTAATTGATTAATGAAAACATTACATCAAGTTGAAAGAAGCCGTCCTCGTCAGCTGACCGCATAGATTTCAAACATATCGTATAAATCATTATTTTAACAAATTTACATCAATAATGGAAACCAAAATATTAACATTGTTTCCTTTTGTTATATTTGTGGCAGAATGAGTTTTGAAAATAAGGCATACCTTATTAAGCATACAGTAATTTAGAGAGTAACAGAGAAAATAGTGGTGACGTAGTCACTTATATTTAGAAGACTTTATGTAGTATATTGCCTTCAACCATTTAGAATTAAATCCATTGGGAGTTGCCACCTGTATTCTAGTGATTGGTGATAAATCAATTGATGTCAGACAATCTACATGACTTCCAATGTACTGGAGCCATACATCCAGCTTTATCTACATAAAAGGGTAGGTTGCAAGGCTGGTAGTAAGAGAATGTCTGATGGGGATGGACGTGCTAATTGCAAAAAAGAAATCAAATATAGGTATAAATATAGGCGCAGGAGTGGCTGTGTGGTAAGTAGCTTGCCTACCAACCACATGGTTCTGGCATCTTGGGCAAGTGTCTTCTGCTATAGCCTCGGGCCGACCAATGCCTTGTGAGTGGATTTGGTAGATATGTGTGTATGTATGTGTATGTATATGTTTGTGTGTCTGTGTTTGTCCCTCTAACATTGCTTGACAACCGATGCTGGTGTGTTTACGTCCCCGTCACTTAGCGGTTCGGCAAAAGAGACCGATAGAATAAGTACTGGGCTTACAAAGAATAAGTCCCGGGGTCGATTTGCTCGACTAAAGGCGGTGCTCCAGCATGGCCGCAGTCAAATGACTGAAACAAGTAAAGAGAGAGATTAAAAAATTTATGAAACATAATGTGCAATTATAAATAAAAAATATATTTTATTATACAGTCAGTTTTGTGAAGAGAAATTATAAATTCTTTATAAGCTATAGAAGCTATACAAATGTATAAGACTGTATATAAATACATTTAATAATCTACAATATAAAAAATATAAAAATTTCACAGAAATCTAATTAAATATTTCTTCAGAGAAATAAGGATAAGTCAAAATAGAATAAAATAGAATAACGATCATTTTATAAATTATGATACAAATTATATTGAAAGAATAACTAGATATGTTGTTATTATAAAAATCACCATATAAATAAAAAAATATATGTATCAAATATTAATCGGAAAAAATAAAGATATCAATGGAAATGGGTTTCTAAGATATTTCTAAAATACATCAAATTCACTGCTCTAGGTAGAATAATACCAGATCCTAGGGGTTATGCCTTATACTTAGAGGAAGTGCAAGTTTTAGTAATCCATTGTAAATTTATATGTTATACTATGACCGAAGTGAGTTCCAATACTCAATATTGAGCCGACGTGGAATTGTTCTCATGTTTCTAATAAAACTTAATTTGTTACCCAACAGTTCTGCTGAGTTATCCTTATTTTCCTTTGTTTCTGAGTTTTTCAAATTTTAAAGGTAATTGACGGGCAGCCTGTATATTGAAATTACCTGTAAACACCCGCATGCTAAACGGGATTTACTGACCAGAGTATTTTCAGAGGCATGAAGTGATGGTGGCTGGTTTTTAAATCGTTTCTATGTTAAATAATGGAGTAAATTTTTGTTGATATAATAAAGGATTATTATATTATACAGATAGGCAGGTAGAGAGACATGGGGAATAGATAGATAGATAGAAGATAGATAGATAGATAGATAGATAGATAGATAGATATGTTTCTTTATTAGCCACACAGGGCTGCACACAGATAGAACAAATTACAAGGTAGAGCTTTTCTTTTGGGGGTAAAAAAAAAGGAGAGTGGTGGTTTTCGATCAAAAGGGATCGTAAAAGGAAAGAAAAAGGACAAAAAAAGGGGGGGAGAGAAAAAAAAATGAATAATAGGGATCGTTATCACAGAAATGTCAATATGAAGTGTAAAGGGGAGGACAGGTGAGGTTTACCCGTGGAAAGAAAAGCCTACGGAAAAGACCACGGTAACCTCGGTCAATGAAGTCACATGTTATATTTCTTTTTTTTTTTTTTTTTTGCAAATAAGCAACTCTCTGTATTAATTTTTACGGTTCATAGAATCATAGTCAAGGTGGCTTCGTCATTCATACGTGCCATCCTTGCTACATTCACCCATCTTTTTTTAAAACATTCACTAGACAAAACTTGCCTCTCTTCTCTCACTTTCCTCTTCAAGTGATACTTGAAGAAGTTGATGAGAGATTGACGAGAGAGGAAAGTGTTTGTCTCTAATCCTTTCAGGCGCGTCCACCACATACATTCTTTCGCCATAGCCACAAGTATGATAAAAATAGCTCTTCCTTCCCGTTTGAAAGAAGGAGCGTGACGATATTAACGATAGACTCGGCTGATAAACCGACACGTCCCACACGTGACTGCAGTCGTTCGACATAAGCCCACAGGTCGGAAATTGCTGGACACTGCACGATTGCGTGCAGGGCGGTTTCGTCGCTCTGCCCGCATCTCGGGCAGGTCGGCCCCGTGTTTCTCGAGCCATGCCTATAGAGCTTATCCCGAACGGGTAGCGCTTCTCGGTAGCACCGCCAGGCCAGGGATCTCTGGAAGTTGTCCATAGGTCCCGGGCCGAAAGTCGTTTGAAACAGGCGGGTCAGGTATTCCTCGTCGACGCCCAGGTTTGCCCCGAGCTCGTCATCGTACCTCCCCTCCACTAATCCCCTATAGAATGCTTTGGTTGTGTTGAAGTCACTCAAGGTCGACCCGGGACGGCAGAGTTGCTTGAGAGCAACGCGACACTCGCGGTGCCATTCGACCTTCCTCGGCCTCTTTTTGATCCACGACTGTAGTTCGGTCATGGAGACGAGTTGCAGGAATGCGTGCCTCACAAACGGCGACCACACCTGTTCACCGTCGTCTACATAGAGCCGGAGATGTCGCAGTCTCAGCGCGTGTCTGCGCATCATCAACCACGGCATGCCCAGCCCTCCTTTTAACGGGTGTTGACAGCAAATGGATCGCCTGACCATCGGGACGCATCCTTTCCACAAGAAGCGGAAGAGGATGCGTTCTAGTTTGGTGATGGTAGGGTCGGGACAAGGTACGACGGTCAGGCGGTAGTAGATGATGGACGCGATGTACGCGTTCACCACCTCCGCCCGACCTTTTAGGGACAGTTTCCTCTCGGCCCATTGCTGGGCGAGAGTGACCACCCTACTCGTTATCTCGTTCCAGTTCTTCTCCATTTGGAGGTCCGGACCGAACCAGACCCCGAGCAACTCAACCGGGCCGTCTGTCCAGCGTCCCACGACGGAGGTACTGGTGGACGGCATGGGCTTGCTTTTCCAGGTGCCGAGCCGCAAGCCCACTGACTTTTCCCGGTTGATTTTTGCTCCTGTCACCGCTTCGTAGTCTTTCAGTGTCTCGCCGACCCGCTCGATGTGCTCGTGGCTTGACACTATGACGGTGACGTCGTCCGCGTATGCAGACACGCTCGTCCCGCATCCCAATTCTCGCGGGATGCCCCTTAGAGTCGCCAGCTTCCGCAGTAGTGGCTCAAGAGTCAATACGTATAGAAGCGCCGAGAGGGGGCATCCCTGACGGACCGAACGTGCAATGTCGAAAGGTCTCGATAGATGTCCATTTACGCGAATTACCGAACGGATGCTTCTGTACAAGCATCCGTTCGGATAGATAGATAGATAGATATATATATAGATAGATAGATAGACAGATAGATAGATAGATAGATAGATAGATAGATAGATAGATAGATAGTAGATAGATAGATAGATAGATAGATAGATAGATATATTGATAGATAGATAGATAGATAGATATATTGATAGATAGATAGATAGATAGATAGATAGATAGATAGATAGATAGATAGATAGATAGATAGATAGATAGATAGATAGATAGATAGATAGATAGATTATGAAATGAATTGACAATGAAATGGATTGATAATGATATTAGCTGATTGCTTTCATTAGCTTGCTGTGTTCTCACTCTGTCTCGCTCCTTTTTGGTATCTAACAGCAACTGCCCCAGTGTACGATTAATCACGTGTTTAGCAGCCATATTGTCAAAGCTTAAGCGCAGATTTTCAATTAAAATCGTATTTTGTATGCTAGTATTCTGTGGTGCTTCATTGAAATGTTTCTGTTTTTTCCTTCCTGCAACCAAAGATTTCCAAATAGTGTTCATTATTCCACTTGGTCTTAGCGAAATTATTTTAATTAGGTTACATTTGATATGTTTACTTTTTGTCTTCGCACACTACGATCGTTTGAGCTGTTGTTAGAATATAAGTATGTGCATCATAAGCGTTTGTTTCTTTCGAAATATTTGCTTTTTATAGTGTACGCCTCCGTGCTTTCTGCAGTTATATTCTGGTTCTTCTTGCATGCATATTATCGCAATCAAAATTTAAGTAGGAAATAAATGGTATTCCAGCTAACTCGGTGTGTCATAAACTATATCTATAATGTTTCTGGTCTATAATTCCAGTATATTACAGATTCTAAAATAACTTTTGTGATGGGAATATCCATAGCATGTATTCAGATTAGAACGCTACTTTTAATTTTGTCTTTGTTTTTTTTACATATATATTTTGAAAATAACTACCAATTTCAACGTCTAAGACACGACATATTATTGTAAAATAGCAGGAAGTGAGATTTGTTATTGTCAAACTTATCATACATGACTTATTACACGGTATGATATTCCGCATATTTTTATGTAAATGGAGGTCAATTTCTCATATTAGATAGCCATATATATCAGTTTGTAAACTGACTTAATTGTATTTCTCTCGCGATTGAACAGGAGTGAGCTTTTAAGTTTAGCTTCAGCTTCGACCTGACGTTTATTACAAAGAATTTTTGTTTATGGTAATAAATCGCTGACTTAAATTCCAGAATGTATGAAGGGTTTTATTTTTGTACGTCTGCCAACATTGAGATATGTGCACGACAGATTTATGCAGCACATATATTCTTCTGTGCACACACACACACACACACACACACACACACACACACAACACACACACACACACACACACACACACACATATATATATATATATATATATATTTATATATCTATATGCTAGCGTATGCACATACCTATGAGGTGCATTCTATAAGTTTTGAGACATTTTAGTAGTTCTAACTGTTCTACATTATTGTAATTTGAGTATGTCGTTACTAGATATCTAATAAGCTGAACTGCCAACTTTTCTTATTTCGTGTTAAAGGACAAGACTGCAGCAGCACTTTGAACTTAACCTGGTGAACACTGTTTCTCATGGCTGACTAATTTGCAAAATATAGTCGAGACGTTTGGAAGTTCGCTACGCAGTGAAGTTTTCTGTTAAACTGGGCAAGAACACTGCAGAAACTTATGGATGATCCTGTGTAGCGTCGCATGTCTTTCAACAGGCATGAAACTGATGTGTATCCGACTGAAATCCTATCTATATAGGTTTCATATTTTGGCACAAAGCCTGCAATTTAGTGAGAGGAACTAACTCGATTACATCGACCCTACTGCTCAAGTTGGCACTTATTTTATAGAGCCCAAAATTGTGTCAGATAATGTGAACCTTGGCGGAATTTGAACAGAGGACATAGAGACGAATGAAACGCCGCTAAGCATTATTGTTGCTGGTGTAACGATTCGGCCAACTCGCCGCCTTCAATCCTGTGTATAGGAACTGATGTTTATATTTCACTGAATGGAGCCACAGTATTTGTTGATTCCACTAAAAACTGAGCAATACATTGTATACATATATGTACGTATATGTGTACGTGTGTGTGTGTGTGTGTGTGTGAGTATGTGTGTGTGTGTGCAATTTGTATATGGTAAATAACTTGATACATAGAATATTTACTAAATATACGCTGCACATTTAGCATTAGTGTGTAAGCAAACTCTGAGCGGTCCCCGTAGAATGAACTGAGATTAGTTACACTTAGTTTTTGCTGGTTTATCGGGTTTGTCTTCCCTTCAGATTACGTGTATAACAACGCATTCAAAAGACGTTTATGAGCGTGTGCTTAATAGAGAAACATCTTTACTCACTATAATATTAAACACTTTCATTAAAGAAGGTAGTCTCTGCTCTATTCTCTAAAGAGCAATGTGTTGTAAGCGCATAATCTATTGACTTAGGGAATGCTAAACGTATACATTTAATATTATTTTTATTTTACCTTTGATCAATACTTTAGTCAATAAACATACAGTTAGTGAACGCACTGATATATAAATGAATAACATGCAAATTAGCGTCTGTTCGTCGTGTAGCTGCGAGTTGTTTTCTACAAAACAAAATGCAGGGATTCTTCTTCATCCGCCAAAAAAACATGTGGTCTTACTTAATTGAGATTTTCTCTGATTCTTGCTGGGGGAATTTCCATGTTGTTCAAAACTGGTGTTTTTTACTCAACGACGCTAAAGATATGGATATGACATATATACGTAAATAACCTTATTTACAATTAATTCACACGATGTCTCCGTACTTTTGTTAAGTACGTATACATAGATACACATATATATTTATATGTATATATATATATATATATATTATATATATATATATATATATATATATATATATATATATATATATATATATATATATATGTATATATGTACGCGTGTGTGTCTGTGTGCGCGCGTGTGTGTGGTAGTCAACTTGTAATTTGAATTCGTTATTCACAGAAATTTATCTTCAGATTCATAAATTTTTGAATACATTCTTCGGTTTGTTGCCAATTAATTTTACCTTCGGTTTCCTTTGAAATTATTCTGCCTGAAAGCAACGAGAACCAAGATACTAACGAGCGTGCTATCCACGCTCTCTAGAATTAACCAATCAGTTCAATTGCCAAAAATGTCATTTCTTGTCAGAATTTCCACCAACGTTCTCCAGTATTATTATAATTTAACAGGAATGCTTCCATCGGTATTTGAAAAGATGTTGGTTTTACAGCTTTTGTATGTTTGTTATTGTTGTTGTTGTTGGTGGTGGTGGTAGTGCTGGTGGTGGTTTTTGTGTTATCGTTGGTGGTTGCCGCTGTGAGGATTTTGATAACGATGCTGACGAAGTCAATATTGATTCTGCTTAGCTAAGTGAAAAGAACTGTTATAAAACATGTCTAATGATATATTATTGAATTGAAATGCTCAATATTGATATATACTACAACTTTTCCATTGTGCTTCTAAGCAGTCTTTTTCATGTCTTCGTTAATTTTTATCCTATCGGGAAATAAACGTGATAGATTGTCGTGATATTCATTAGGTTCTTTCGGATGTATCTGTCTAACAACGTGAAATTGCATGCTTTAATATTTATCTCATCTTGCAGAGGTGTGTTGAAAATAATAGAAAATAAATTTGACCTTTACACTTATCTCTCACTCAATTTATATAACATATTAAGTCTTCGAAATAATTTGTTTAATTTGATTGTAACTGCCTCGATACTTTCATTCTTAACTTCAAACGTCTTTTTAACTAATCTGTTGGAATAATTTATTCACCAATAATTGTTTAAAATCAAGGGCGGTGACGTGACAGTGTTGTTTAAAGTAATCAAACATATTGTTTTGGAATGCGATTATTGAAAGTTTGTAAAGCGCATATAATACAGCATAAGGAAATGTTAAAAATCCATTATCTTCTAATTAGCTAGTTATTAATTAGCTATGATTGCAATATTTGAAATTACTTACAAATGATAATGTAAAAATCCACCAAAAGAAAAATGTTTTAAAAAGCTCATTATTTTCTAAATATAAATTACAACCGTTCATTTCGTAACAAATATTGGTTCAGAGTTTAGTTCCAAGTCATTATCAGCCCAGCAGATCATATTAAGGAAGTCTTTCTACCCATGGCTATTCTATAGGCGGTCTCGTTAGCTAATTACACATTTCCTGTTTTTTTTTTTTTTTTCTAGTAGCTGTGTTTGGAGAAACGAATTGTGTCTATCATCTTCGCAGTTCCTCGTAGACCTGCCATGATTGCTGCCATGAAATGGCCATCTTGAAACCGAAGCGAGAAAGACATAGACCGGAAGAGAAATCAAAATTACAAGCATTCTGGGAATGAAAGGAAGTGTGTTGTGATTAGTGCGGCAACTGAAAATTGAACATAGAAAAGAGTAATGGCGGGAAGAGAAGCATGTGTACCGGGTCGTCAGTGGCGGTAGGATGAGTCCAATCTGCTCCAAGGAATAAAGGGCAACATATCAGCGGTAGAAAGACAAAGAGAGGAAATAGTGCATCTGAAGGCCGATTAGTCGGTATTTAAGAGGATAGAAGATTTGAGGGACATTTCGTTCTTTGTTGTTATTCCTGTTTTATTGATTACGTAGATGCTCTGATGTTAGTTCATACAACAAAATAAGTTCCACCATTTCTGTAATATCTTCTGCTCCTCAGAGTAGAATGAGCTTATGTCCCTTCCACTCCAGCATTCTTCCCGCAATAAACATATATATTAAATTCAGTAAGTAACAGTAAAACAGTTTATTAACTCACAGATGTACTCATGGCTATATTGTTAAGAAGTTCGCACCGCAAACACTTGGTGTCGGATTAAGATCACAGCGTGGCACACCAGAAAGACCAAGGGTCCTCATATAACTACTAGAAACGTGCGTATCAAATACAATCAAAATATCAACATTAAACTTTATCTTTATTCTCACACATACACATATTGATATTATGGCCACTATTATCACATACCCTTTTGGGAATAAAGCGGGCAGATAGAGGGTTCATTCCTTTACTTTTTATTTGTTTCAGTCATTTGACTGAGATCATGCTGGAGCACCGCCTTTAGTCGAAAACACCGACCCCAGGACTTATTCTTTGTAAGCCTGGTACTTATTCTAACAGTCTCTTTTGCCGAACCCTAAGTTACGGGGACGTAAACACACCAACATCGGTTGTCAAGCGTTGGTGGTGGAGACGAACACCGAAACACAAACACACACACACACACACACACACACACACACATATATATATATATATATATATATATATATACGACGGGCTTCTTTCAGTTTCTATCTACCAAATCCACTCACAAGGCTTTAATCGGCTCGAGGCTATAGTAGCAGACACATGCCCAAGGTGCCACGCAGTGGGACTGAACCCGGAATCATGTGATTGGTATGGAAGCTACCTACCACACAGCCACTCCTGTACCTTATATTATAGAATTAAAAAATAAACAGAACTAACTCCATCTTAATTGCATTCCGAACCCCCACCCCAGCTACCCAGTCCTCTAACCACCGTCAGTGCTATAAATCTTAGGTATCCCCTACCCAATTATGACATCGCGTAGTCTTCTGCTATAATACTACTTACGGGAACTAACAAATCCATTGTACGACTAGCAAGGCTCGCAGAATCTTGAAGGCAGTTGGTTTTTGAATACTTCTAAATGTTTTGGTTTGTGTATTTACCTAATGAAAAGGTATTTTTCTAATGATATAATGCTTCCATTAATTAATTAAGAGTTGTTTTCTAAGTGCAGTATTTATGTATTGTTATTTGTTCATAATAATTACGGCAGTTTATCTGCTTCCATTATAACAATGCTATTATCGTTTTGTTTTTGTTGTCTTTTTAGGTCAAATATTCTTTTCCATTTTCTTCCATTTGTATTGGACTTTGGTTTCGGAAGATGGAAGC
>NC_043006.1:92060783-92080783 GCF_006345805.1 Octopus sinensis | reverse complement strand
GACATACCACTAAGAAAGGAATGTTCTCAAGAAAATTTAGCAAACGTCAGAACTTAAGTGAGCAGGACAAATGAAAAGATACAAAATATACAGACGAAACCGGGTTTGTGATTAATCTGTATATTTTGTATCTTTTCATTTGTCTTGCTCACTTGCGTTCTGACGTTTGCTAAATTTTCTTGAGAACAATCCTTTCTTAGTGGTAAGACTATAGGGGGTCAACTTCTAGGATAATGGATGTCCACTTAGTGGTCATCCCTCTTATATGTATGTAATATAATTTTTCTGAATCTTCAGATATTTCTATATGCTAGACCACTGGTTTTAAATTGATATTAATCAAATTAATATTCAATTTTCACCCTTATTATTTTGAATTTATATATATATATATATATATATGTGTGTGTGTGTGTGTGTGTGTGTGTGTGTGTGTGTGTGTGTGTGTGTTTGTGTGTGTGTGTGTATGGGTGTGTGTGTGTGTGAGTGTGTGTGTGTGTATGTGTGTGTGTGCGTGTGTGTTATATTATTTGTTTCAGTCATTTGACTGCGTCCATGCTGGAGCACCACATTTTACTCCAGTAAATCGACCCCAGGACATATTCCTTGTAAGCCTAGTACTTATTCTAACGCTATCTTTTTGCCGAACCGCTAAGTTATGGGGACGTAAACACACCACCATCGATTCTCAAGCGACGGGCTTCTTTCATTTTCCGTCTATTAAATCCACTCATAAGGCTTTGGTCAGCCCGAGGCTATAGTAGAAGACACTTTCCCAAGGTGCCACTCAGTGGGACTGAGCCAGGAACCATGTGGTTGGTAAGCAAGCTACTTACCACACACCCACTACTAAGCATATATATATAGTCACACATATGCCACATACGCATATAAACTGGGAATTTGTGCTTGTGTATGCAAATATAAGCGTGTGCGATAGAAAATATTTTGCTTTCTCAAGGAAGAAACAATATGATGTGAGTTATTTCTATGCTTGCTGTGTGAGCTACGTGTCTCTGTATGAAGCCTATTATGTTTGGCTTCTCATTTCTAACGTATCAGAGAGAATTTATCACGTGGAGGTGCATACAAATTCATTTATATTACAATCACACAAATACGTACAAATACAAACGCTCACACACATAATTATGTATATATATATTTATGGGAATTCCTTTTCACTTTTTAATATACGCATGTAAATATGTGTGTGTGTGTTTATGCATACATATAAATGTGTGAATGTGTGTGTGTGTGTGGTGTGTGTGTGTGTGTGTGTGTGTGTGTGTGTGTGTGTGTGTGCATATATGATTCCTAAGATTTCTTGTTACTTTATCTCCGTCGTTCTTAACTGTATATTTTCCGTCTCGCCATCGACATATTTACTTTGAAAGCACTCCATTGCAAGAACTCGGTAAAACAAGAAAGATTTCAGGTAGAATAGCTGTACTTTTAATGAACATTTGAATATTGACAGTTAGAATCTCTAAAGCTGTATCAGATTTATTGAATAATTTCAGAATATTCTGGTTGTTGAAGCGAAGAACTTCAGGTTCTCCATCCGAGGTTTGTTCAGGACTAACATACATAACGTAGTGGGGCAAAAAATTGTAATTAATCAAGAACTCCCCTCACCCCCCAACGAAGAGTAAAAATGTTTAGCTTCCTGCTTAAATTGGATCAAGGCAGGAAATTAACGACTTCGAAATCTCAATTAATTAAAATTCGAATTACGTGTGCGATGAGGGGAAGGGAAAATATTTGTGGTTTATCGATTTCAAACTACAGTGCCTTTCATTTCTGGTTTTACAGATATCTGGTTCTGGTTCTGAACAATTTTATACAATTTGATAAATCAATACCGTAAATATAAATACATCTGAGAATAATTTATGTATGCCGAACTTGCGATGCAACATGTCAGAATGTTTCGATCTCATACAAAATTTTATAATCTAATATGTGTAATTATGTTTGTACAAATTCAATTAAACAACAAATTATATATCATTTATTCAGCAGAATAAATCTGTTAAATATTGGCAGCATTGTTGACATTCTCATATAACTTAAACATTTTGGAATCTTTTTGATAGTTGCTGATACGCTTCAATAATGTTTAGTTCCATCGCAGATGTGAGTATCTATAGAATCATGAAGATTGATTCGAGGATGTTTGAAATGAACATTCAGATGTACAGAAAAGCTCTTTGTAAATCGAGTGGTTATTGAAGCAGGAACTACAAGGAAACAAAACCTGGGGTCGCTGTTAATTAATTACTGGAGATTTTCTGACATCTTAACAAATTTCTTGATGTTATAACCAATACATACAGAGAATGCAGAATGGAATGTATTAATCGTACTATAACATAGAGGAAAGGTAATAAAAAACTTGACTAAGCCTTATAAGAAGAGCATTTTTCAGGGGACTCTGTATTCCCAATTAGATTTGATACAACCCTTACTTTGTTAACAAATGCGCTAATATAATTGCTAGTGACAGGCTAAAAATATCATCTCTTCTGCATGAATGGATTAAAACTATGAATTAGAGAGCGTTCAAATTAGAAAACCTTCATTAAAAACGCATACAGAGAGTTTGCAAAAATATCAAGATGCGTAAAGATTGAGACAAATAGCGCACTGCAACGAGAAACAAATTAATTTAAAATATCAAGGAATATCTTGATAATACGGTGCAAGACACAATATATTGAGATTAGGAGCATGATGAAAGCATCGAACTACTAGAAGCTCAAAATTAAAGTTAATAACTATATGAACTCAGACAAATATATAGACGTGTCAACCAGTTATGAATAAAAGCTAAAATAATTGAAACGATTTCAATCTGAATTTCGGATTCTACGACGCCACATATTTGAACAACTAAACTATCGCGTTAATTGAATCATCGCATAAGAAGCAGAGTATTCTATTGAAACGTGTGTGTGTATTATTCATGTTGACGCCAAGAGGAATCATTGTAACACAGTGTAACATGTCTGGACCTTTGAATTACATCGGATGGGCTTCTCCACAGTTTCCATCTACATATTTTTACTCAGAGTTTATGGGTTAACCTTGCAAAGAAGATGAGAATTTCTCAAGATGCAACGCAGCAGGATCCAAATCGGACACTATGATTGCAAAGCAAACATCTTAATCCATCTACCATATTGTATTTACATACGTTTATAAACCAAAGCCCAAAAACTGATTTGTGATTTAGTCTTAAGGTCAATAATTCTAAAGGAAGGCGGAAGTCGATACTATCGACTCAGAATTTCACTAATTTTATATTTTATCGGCTCCAAGTTGATGAAAACAAAGTTGATTTCGACAGAATTCGAAGGCAGAACGAAAAGAACGGAGACAAATACTACAAAGAATATTTGCCGATGATCTCATGATTTTGCCAACTCTCAACCGTAACAATATTCGGGATTAGTGAAGAACATGAAGAAGAAAACCAGAAACAGAAAATCTTTCTATGATTTGTGTGCCTCGATGACCTTTAAACAATGCCAGCAAATCACCCTGTGGTGATGTGGTGGTTTGTGTTCCTCAGTAACCTTCAGAGCAATGCCAGAGAAGAGCCAGCTCCTGGTAGGGGCTCCCATGCCACACGAGATAAAGGATAGAGCCTATGGTAATATGAACCACCTCTTCTGAGAGGTAGAAAAGGGTTGGCGTTGGGAGTCAACACCTTTTCTAGAAAAGAAGGTCTAAGGTACGGAAGCATTGATGGCAATTGAAAGCAAACAAAACATTGAGAGCAAGGGGAAAAAACAGCACCGAATCGAGAATGGTGGAGAAAAGTCCGGAGAGAAGGACTAAACTAATGGGAGCTGTGCATAAGGTAGGATATCCTGAAAAAGACTTCTGAGAGGAAAAAATTTATACGGATTTATAGAAGTAAAGGAACAGAACACGCTATAGATAACATGAATCGATAATCTAACAAAACATTTAAAGTTTGAGAGGAAAGATTTCTTACGGCCAAAACCTGACAAGGAACCGGTATTACAGACAGATAAAATGAAAAGGCATCTTTGCACCACACCTTTCAGAATTATAGAAGTGCAGGAGGAACACTTTTATGAAATGCAAATAAATTACATATACGGTTTGTGAATATAAATAGCAATAACAACTATTCATAAACTGGAAATAGTAAGAGAACACACCAGAAAAGAATACCACGTACCGTACGCACGTTGCAAATATGTTTTTAAACTAGAATCATTTTAGACACATCACATAATCCACTTAGAAACTCTCAACAGAGTACGCCAGACCTCATAACATACATGCTTTATGCAGTTTCCTGGCGATGATAGGAATTTTTTCTTATCAAACAAAAATACGACTACAGCAAGACAAGGCAAAATATGAAACAATTTCTACAAGATATAAAATCATCACTATCACAATCATCATCATCATCTTCATCTTCATTATAGTCTTCTTCATCATCGTCATCGCCATCTTTATTTTAGTCAGCCGTCTTTCTTTCACTGCACAACGGATTGCTCTTTTGTATTCCTTTGGCACGTGCTGCGTTTCTTGCTCATATTTTCAAAGTATCTTAATATATTTAACATACACGACAGCATCGCGAGATTTTGTGTGCTATATATTTCCTTTTTATTTATTTTTGTTAATCTTTCTCTCCTTAATATTTTTTATCATGTTTGTATCCATATCTATCTTCATATCTATCTCTCCCGCCTTCCCTCTCTCTCACTTTCTTTCTTTCTCCCTCTCTCTCGTTATATATATATATCAAGTTATTAATTTCTTTTCATGAAGATTGTCTTTGCTTTTAATCTTCTCGTTTTAGTCACCACTTTTTGTAAACTTTATAAACAATAGTTTGTTAATATGTTGATATTTGCTTTTCAATTTCTTTGAGATTATTATTGTCTCTTTTGAAAATGATATATTGATTGTGAGACAGTTGTGATCCAGTTTGTCTTTGGCAATAATATCTGGTTGATTTACTTTAAGCTGTCTGTCTGTAAGAGTGGGTAAAGATTCTCGGCTTCGAAAATTCTAGCCTGACAGTCCCAGATTATCGTAGTCACATTCGTGTCACATTTTATGTTTTGCACATGGCTCTATCATTTCCTCTTGTTTGCTGACTTGACCAAGTCCGAGGACATATATAGTTTCTGTTTCTGGAAGGTCTGCTTAAAAACTATTCTCTATTATCTTTACGTAAACAGCGGATTGCATTCACCTATTTTTTCTTATTTCATATCTGTACTATTCTTTATATACATATAGTTATTTATATATACACGCACATGTGTATGTATGTATGTATGTATGTATGTATGTATGAACGTATGTATGTATGCCTGTATGTATGCTTGTAATGATGTCCGATTCCATCTGTAATGTTGGAATTATTTTCTCCTATACTACATTATAATTTTTTTCAAAATGCTATTGAATTTCTCGCGTCGACGCATTCCCTCTCATGTTAATTCCACTCCTCAACGCTGTAGTCAATAATGTGTTATTACTTAAAAGAATTATTGATGCTTCCATAATTTTTGTTGAAGCAAAAGCTGTTGATAGTTTATAAACTTTATTATGTATAATTTCGAGATGTGACGCCTGCAGCATAATTGAATAAACTTAAATATTAGAAGTTTATATATAGTAAAAAAAACATTGAAACTAAAAGGAAACACATCTCTTCAACAAACGCACAGTACCTTAAAACCGAATGATAGAGAAATTATAAATATATCATTTTAGTGAGGAATTACATGTCTGCATTCTTGTCACGATTGTGTCTGGTTAAGTACCATAAAGTATTTTAAGCAAATACTCGATAAAAAAGAGAAAAGAAAACATACGTGTAAGGAGAGATATTATATTTCTATTTTAGAAATGACAAAAACAATTTTTCTGCATATGGTCAAAGAAACTGGTTCCGCTCTCTTGGCAACGCAATTTAATAATAGCATTAAAACAAATGTTCTACATTGTGACCGACTGATTACATGCCATTGTACAAAAATAGAGACGAGAAACAGATAAAAAATATTTAATTGTATTCTTTGTCGTGATAGGCACATGATTATGTTCTCTGGATTACTAATATCGTATTTAGTAACTGATACTAAATCAAGTTACTAAAATAAAACGTATGAAATCCTACACGTCTACTAATTAAAACTGGGAACAGCTAAATGCGTAATACATGGAGATAAAACCTATTCATATATTTGATTCAGTTACAATCTAATGAGAGAATGCGTACTATTTTGATAATATAGATAATGTTTAAATAGCGAGTATTTCCATAAATAATGTCCGAGATTTGTTATTTTACAATATCTGAATAGAAACAACTTACATATTATTCTGACATATTATGACACTGCGCTGTTGTCAAGTAACAATTTATGTCATTACAATATAAAGTAAGAATTCAGCTACTACTTTGATCCCCCACTTACAGATGGACGTGTGACGGAGCGTTTAAGACGTAGAATGCTCTGAGGGTTTACAAACGGCAATAATGCATCGGAAACGATCTGAAATATTCGCAGTATTTGTGGGGAAGACAGCTTTGAAGAAAGAATCAGTTGGGTGGTTTAGGAAGGGTGATTTCATCATGAAAGGTGCTTCACGAACGAGTCATCTAGTTCAGGTTCATGAAAACCTACTTTTATCAAAACCTAATCTAAATAGTGGTTACAGTCGAAGAATTGGCAGAAAAGCTCAATTCAAGCTTTTCAACAGTTTACCGACATCTTCAAAAACTTGGCGTAATGCACAATCTGGGGAAATGGATTCCTCAAAATTTGTCAGGAACCAACCATTCAGTATGAGCTGAACATCTCCATTTCTATAGACCCTCATAAAATGGTTTTACCATTTCTGCACACTTCGGTCACTGATTATGAAAGATCAATCCCTTACAAGAATATCAAACGATGCGGACAAAGACTGAGTGAAGGTGAACTGGCTGAAACACAGCAGCAAATGAAACCTCCATCGCAGAAGAGAGCTGGTTAGATTTTAATTTGATATCAATGGTGAGGTCCACTTTAAATTGTTCCCAGTTATTAAAGCAATGCTTAAACATTCTGTGTTGCAGTGTTTGCGCGAATAAGTGCAGGCTTTGGGCTGCATTGCTGTAAAGCAACGAAAGCGATATTATCGTAGTCGATAAATTAAGTACCAGTTGCGTACTGGGGTCCATCTAATCGACTGGCCCCCTCCCCTAAAATTTCGGGCCTTGTACCAAGAGTAGAAAAGAATATTGAATTTTAATAGACAATGTTCACGTTAGTCTCAACATTATTTCACGTAGTTCCGTTCCTGTCCAAACAATATTCTCGTCCGATCAACCTCCCGCCTTGATTGTATTACTGATTCCAGTTCATTTGTACTTAACATTGTGCTGTGTGATTAAACCAGGTTTTCGTGAAGCGAACACGTTAACTTAACCGCATAGCCATGTCTATGTCCATATTATTTTCGATATTAAATTTTAATACACCACTCTCAAGTCAGATTTGCCATTATTTCAAGACACTTTCTTTCTTTCAAGGAAATACACTTGTCAAATAAACAACCGACATCGATTAATTGATCGATTCTGATTGACTGCTATTTGACATTCTCTTGTTTACCTCTGATTTTTATATTTCTAATATTACCAAATAACTAATAACCACCAATACTAGCGTTATTTATTATTCAAACACTCGTATGCTATTATCAGTTTTGCCTTTTTTTGTCGAAATTCGATAACTTGCATAAAAGTAAAAATACAGTAAGTTATTTATACAACTTCCTATAGCGAATTTAGGTTTCACTTAATTCGAGTTAGAATAACTGTGTGTATTTTATGTTATTGGTAAGTGTAATTTCAAATTATAGCTCTGTATTGAGTATTATAACTTCCAGATGCAAAAGTCGGTTTCTAATTCGTTTTTATGTAATAACATATAAATTACATAAAAGGTGTGAATGATTCTGTTCATTTATCGAAAATATGACAACTTTTACACAAAAACATTGAACAGAACACATTTTATCTCATCATAAAAAGGAAACCGAAACAGAATTTAAAACGTTTTTTTTTATTATTTATTTATTTATAGTTCTCTCTCTCTCTCTCTCTCTCTCTCTCCCCTTCTCTCTCTCTCTCTTTCGCTTTTATTGATTTCTATCGTTTTATTTTTTCTTTATAAATATTAATGGTTCTGATTATTAAAAATATAATTTTCTCCGTGGTCTTGTTTGTTAGGTCAGTAAATATGTCAGTTAGCGGTGATTACAGATACCATTTCTATTGTTCTTGTCGATGTTGTTGTTGGTTTTTGGAAGCTAACGTTGATAGCAGCAATCAACTTTCGTAGTGTGCATTTCATGTCTACATTGTTTTCATAACTGACTTCACAGCAATGAAAACCAACCAATAATCAGCTCTAATTCTTCATACTCCATAACATTGTTTTGTTTACTTTCGGTGTGTGCGTGTTTTTATTTTAATAATATTTTCTCTTTCTCTGTTCTGCCCATACACAAACGGCTTCTGCATGGCGCCACAGTACTGGCCGAAACCATCGAAGTCAGTGTTGAATTATTCACTGAACTCCAACCCAACTTTGAGCAAGTGGGATTACTTTATATTGTTATTGTTTGTGTTGTTGTTGTTTTGTGTGTGTGTGTGTGGTGTTTATGTGTGTGTATGTGGTTTTTATTTGTGTGTACGGGCGTTGGTT
Source organism: Octopus sinensis (assembly GCF_006345805.1). NCBI lineage: Eukaryota > Metazoa > Mollusca > Cephalopoda > Octopoda > Octopodidae > Octopus > Octopus sinensis. The sequence continues at coordinate 92,072,018 of NC_043006.1, read as the reverse complement.
TGTGTGTGTCTAAGTGAAAATTTGGCTCCGGATGCAGGAGAAGAAGGAAAACTCAGGTTTCATGGCGCTACAAGCATAACATCATTAATTTTTTTTTAAATCATAAAGTAATGTAGAATAAGAATGTAATAATGTTAAAATAATACCATAATGAAAGATAAATATTAATGGGAATTTTATCCATTATCGACAAAGAAAAATGAGATTTGAAAGAGTTATTAGATAAATTAGAAAGAGACGGTAAATATTCATTTAATGCATTCTCAAAATATTTGTGTTACCAAAGCGTTGGTTTGGAATAAACAGTACAGTTCTATACAAAATTTATTGTGGTATTTAGTGACATTCCTTTATGTTCAGAGTTCGTATTCCACCAGGATTGAAGTTGCCTTTCAATATTTCATAACCGATAATATAATTACTAATCAAGTAAATACAGAAGTTAATATAATAATTAAGGACACTTTCTCATAGTGTGTTGCATTGTACCTATGAGACAAATCCCAATATATCTGAATTATAAATCAAAGATGAGAAAGCTAGACTGAAGGACTAGGCCGAGCCTTGGTTAGGCTTCCTGGTGTTTTAGCTTCAAATCTCACAAATGCTAAATAGGATTTCAGTTATTCTGAGTCGATAAAATAAATAACTAATTGAAAATTAGTAGCGTAGATTGAATCTGCAGTATTCCTCAAACGTGTTGGCTTTGTTTCCTCTTTATGAATTACTACAACGGCACTGGTTAAGGTAAACCTGGCTGAAATTAAACTTGCACAAATCGAAACTTTCATCTGGTTACAATACAGAATCGATTTTTATTCACTGCACTCAAACCGTTTATAGCATACTGACAGCCCCATTGCTTCGTAAAGTTTGATTATTGCATTTAAGTTATGTTAATGTTTTTACTGAATATTCGCGTGAAGCGAATGGTACCGCAAAAAACTTAAATTGTGAAGTTCTACCCACCTTCTCTACGGAATCTTTTCATTAATGCCATACAAATCTTATTTCTACTAACATAGAGAACCACTGCATTGAATCACATGATAATATAATTAACTCCGAATCTACATTCTTAAATATATAAAAAAAGAATTAAATAACTATGCTATAATACAATTGCAGCGTGGAAGGTGTTTATAAGCCATTTAAGAAACCGTTAGATTCACTTCAAAATTTTAATTTAATTTGCCAAAATATTTTCGTCGCTTTGTGACCGCGACCTGTTCACTGATAAAATTCCGTGCTGCCATATTCCAGTGAACAGGTCGCGGTCTCAAAGCGTGTTTCTGAAATGGCTTATAAACATCTTCCACGTTGCAATTGTTTTCATTCCAGCACACGATCTCAGATCAGGTCACTTGCTATGCAAGTACACCTCCGTAATATGCTATAATATGTGTATATATATATATATATATATATATTATATATATATATATTACAATGATATAAAAATAATAACAACAATAATAACAATTATCGAAATAAGTGCAGCATCAATAGCAATGGAATAACTAATAATGATATTGATATTAATAGGAATAATAATAATGATAATAATATGAGCAATACAAATAGAAATAATATCGGGAATGAAGATAACAATGATATCTATAGCAGTAATAAGCATTCGGATATTAATACAAACAATAATAATAGCAATACCAATAATGTTGATAATTATGATATGGCTATAGTAGATCTAAATGATAGTATAAATGGATCGATAAATGGTAACACAACTTCAGATAACAATATTATCTATAACTAGCAGTATCACCCGGCGTTGCTCGGGTTTGTAAGGGAAATAACTATATAAGCATTTTTAGAGAGTTACTTCCCTTATAGATGCCAATTCGGGCTTTCTTAGCCATTTCTGTTTTGGTGTCTTCAAGCCATGAAGTCGTTGTTCTAAAAGAACGCTGGTCTCCTTGACAACGCATTACGACGTTGATTTCCTTAAACTCCCTTCCCCACAGCTTCACGAGGGAGGGAAGAAGGGGAGAAGCAAACAGGTGCAGGTGTTTGAGCGTGGACGCCAACTCCGCCGACATCGACACACGAAAAATTATGCATTAAAATGGAATAAAAAATGATGTTAAATTATTTTTAAAATCGTAGACTCATCGTAGACGCGCACTAATAGCCAGACGGGCTCGATATTAATCACGACTATAAGATACCCGAATTTGGTTAAACTGCACCGCAAAATGTGGGAGGAGTTAGGAATCTAAATCGTAGGAGACAGACACTCACACAACTACAGTTTTATATATATAGATAACGAAAATAATACTCATAATAATTTGAATAGCAGCAATATGAAAGATCTATCCTTAAATAATTCTAAATCTGAAAATTATCCCCCTAGTTGCAATTGTAGAATTAAGTCAAAATGCCCGGCATCTGGTCTGTGTGGGGCCCATAATGTAATCTATAAATGTACTATAACTACTGCGAATAGCAAATTCTTTTATCTGGGTTGTACTATAAAATTTTAGCAAAGAATTAGCAATCATCTCTTCTCCTTTAAGTTATGTCATAAAGCTGGCTGTACCACACTTTCCAGTAAGATTTGGGAACTCAAAACTAATAATATTAAATATAACCTAAAATGGGAAATAGTTAAAAAGGCAATGCTTTATAAAAATAATAGGGTAGGTTTCCAACTCTGCTCCATGGAGACATATGAAATTCTAAAGCATAGAAAAAATAAAAACCTATTGAATAACCGTATAGAGTTAGGTGGGTCTTGCATTCATTCAAAAATCAAAACTCTAAAATATTTTAAATAGAAATCGTATAGAATAACCGTATAGAGTTAGGTTCTCTTGTATTCACTCAAAAATCAAAACTCTAAAATATTTTAAATTGAAATCTGTAGGCTCTTCCACTGGTGTTCTTTCTTTCTAACTGTACCTTTTAATTATAAAAATAAATAGTATTTGTACGATGCTAATTTAATTGTCTATATAGTCAATTTGATTAACCTAACTTAAATCATATAAATTTTGATAATATTCCCTAATTCTATTCTAAATTTAATAAATAATACTATTCCCTTAAGGATACAAGTAATTTTCTCTATATACTTTGAATAAACAAACTTCTCCCGCCATTTACTATTGAACTTATTTGACCTCTAGATGTTGACCAAAATTCTTTCTTACAATATATACATATGTTAAAATAGAAACAATAATAAATAAATAACCTTCTATTCTAGTGTTACCCTTAACTTTCTTACTGTATCTTCCTCTACTGATAGCCTTTGACCCCTTTAATGTTTTCCTCTGATATCTCTGTATTCTTTATCCTACCATTAACTCTGTGAGGGTCTCAGTTCTTAGCAGGTGGTGGTCAAACTTAATGTTCCTTTATAAATCTAAGATTCCTTCAACACTGACCTAGATTTTCTGTCACCACAGAAATAAACTAACCTTTGTCTATGGTATATTTATGTCTTCTTACTCCTCTACTCCCTTCCTCCCATTATGTCCTTTATTTGGGCTGAATCTACTTCGCTGACTTTCTTGCTACTACAACCAAATTCTGTTTGCAACAGCTTAGTTGTGAAATGAACCGGTGTGTGACCAGCAGCTTTCCTCATGTCACCGGAAATTGTATCTACATTTTTATGGATGGATTCACCTTCTCTGGGAAGTTAATCTTTTTAAAAACTTTTTATAAAACTGTGCATCATTAGAAAGCATTTTAAGTCTACTTATAATTTGACTTTAAATTTCATAGAACTCACTCCTAATACTTCATGAGGATAATCAAACTATCTAGGATGTCTGGAAAACATATATGTGATTTAGCTGATGAATACTGGACATTTGTATTTGCTGCAATATTTGCAGCTTCAAATAAAATTGTTCTTAGTATGAAACAATTGTACTAAACTACTAATCCATTCTTGTTGCTTTTTTCTTGGTTATTACAATGATATACATAGAAAATTCGCAGGAGCATGGAGTGTTATATTCACATGTATCTCCATTATAAGCAGATTGGGAATGCATATGAAATCAACTATCTTCCTTCTTAAACGAGCTTACAAATACAAATTTAGGTGATAAGACGTTTCGGTATGGAACTTGCTCATGTCATTCTCAAGTGACTATACGTAAAGGTTAATGTATATCTTTACGCTTCGGTTTATGCAGGAAAAGTTTAAATCATACTTTAATATAACATAATATATAAATATTTTGTACTGTACGAGATTGCAGAAGAATTTCTTATTTTACGGAGCGCCTTATCTGCTGGCAAGTGTTTCAACAATGCACGGATGTTTCTGAATGCAAAAACAAACTGTGTATGTTTTCAAAAACAAATTCATTTTTATAGTAAATAATTCTTTCTGCTAGAGGTACAAGATCTGAAATTTTGAGGTTAATAATAAGTCGCCCCCTAAGTGTTCAGCTGTTACTTATTTTATTGACCGCGTTAGTAAAGTCTGGCGTGATGGAATTTGAAGCTCACCATTTCATTTTAATTAGTTAATGTTTCTTTCCTACTGAAAAATAGTATGTTAATTCAACGACTCATAGACAACTTCCACCTTTTGCAATAATATTGATGTGACATTTTGGCACAAGGCCGTCAGTTTCGGAGGAGCGGCCAAGTCGATTAGGTTGACTCCATTCTAATTTGTTTTTATTTTGTCGATTCGCGAAAGGATGAAAGTCGACCCCGGCAGAATGGGAACTCAGAACGGGAAGACGCACGAAATGCCGTCCTTTCGAAACAATATCGGAATTAATATTCTTTTCAAGGGTTTAATGACAACACTGGGAATTTATTATCGATCATATTTCTCAGCTACATTTTATGTTGCAAAAATACTATAAAATAATCCCATTAACCTTCATAACATTTGAACTTGCCGAGAGGGTTTCTCAGTTTACTTATATCACCTTCAAGTTTCATTTATTACCTGTAATGTTTGTTTAAGTGCTTCATTCCCATTTCAACGGTAAGAAGCTGCACACTTACTGAATTTTGAATATCTGTTGATCTCTCAAATATATCTTTATGTTTACTGCGAAAAGAGTATTATATTCTTTCCTACTCAAGGCCAGACATTTTTTTTTACTACCCACAAGGGGCTACACACAGAGGGGACAAACAAGGACAGACAAACGCATTAAGTCGATTATATCGAACCCAGTGCGTAACTGGTACCTAATTTATCGACCCCGAAAGGATGAAAGGCAAAGTCGACCTCGGCGGAATTTGCACTCAGAACGCAACGGCAGACGAAATAATGCTAAGCATTTCACCCAGTGTGCTAAAGGTTCTGCCAGCTCACCGCCTTACGAAAGGTGTTACATTACGAAAAAGAAAAAAAATTGCAGTTGTTTCAACGAATTCTATTAAAGTTCTTTAATACAAACCTAATAATCTCTGTATCTATGAAGGATCGAGAGAGACGCTTCGTTATATTTAGTTCCATCTTATGTTACAAGTTCGAATCCGACCATAACGGCTATTGTTCGTCATTCTGAGTTCCATAAAATTATTATACTGGACATTTATTGTAAATAACATTTAAATTTAGATATTTCTTGACTATTAACCAAGGTTGACAGAAAAGGGTATAAGTCAACCCTGCATTTTTGTTTCAGCTCCATTTTGTTTGTTTCTTCTTTTATTTAAAAAATGTGACGCGTATTTTACCGAAAAATATTGTTTTTTACAATTGCAGCGTGGAAGGTGTTTGTAAGCCATGGGGAGGCGCAATGGCCCAGTGGTTAGGGCAGCGGACTCGCGGTCATAGGATCGCGGTTTCGATTCCCAGACCGGGCGTTGTGAGTGTTTATTGAGCGAAAACACCTAAAAGCTCCACGAGGCTCCGGTAGGGGATGGTGGTAATCCCTGCTGTACTCTTTCACCACAACTTTCTCTCGCTCTTACTTCCTGTTTCTGTTGTATCTGTATTTCAAGGGGCCGGCCTTGTCACTCTCTGTGTCACGCTGAATATCCCCGAGATTACACGTTAATTTCACGAGCAGGCTGTTCCGTTGATTCGGATCAACCGGAACCCTCATCGTCATATCCGACGGAGTGCTTCCTCCTCTCTGTAAGCCATTCAAGAAACACACAAAAGTCAGTGAACACGTCGCCGTCGTAAAGCGACGAAAATATTTTGACAAATTAAAACTTAAATGTTGAAGTGAATCGAACGGCTTTTGTGTGTTTCTTAAATGGCTTACAAACACCTTCCACGCTGCAATTGTTTTCATTTCAGCACACGATCTCAGATCAAATCACTTGCTATGCAGGTACATCTCCGTAATATTGTTTTTTATCTTATCTTTTACCCGCTTCAGTCGTTGCACCGCTGGAGCACCGCCATCAAGAATGTTTAGCCAAATGAATCGATCGCACTAATTTCTTTTAAAACCTGGCACATTTTCTATCGGTCACTTTTGCCGAACCTCTAGTTTTACGGGATGTAAACAACCAACACTGGTTGTCAAGCAATGGAGGGGGTGGGGACAAATACAAACAGAATCGAAGACACACACATACAGGTAGAGAGAGACGACAGGCTTCTTTCATTTTCCGTCCACCAAATTTACTCACAAAGCTTTAATCGACCCGAGGCTATACAAGGAGATATTTGACTAAAATACCATTCAGTGGCACTGAACCCAGAGCCATGGGATTGGGAAACAAACTCAGCCACATCTGTCCCTGAAGAATACAGAGTTTAATTATAATTTTCTGAAAAAGAAAATGGAAAAAGGAATAAAATGATCTTTTTTGATCCTTTCTGAGAGGAAAATCAAAATACGGAGAATTTTTATAAAGAAATCTGATAAGTAATTACTGGATAATATTTATCTCCTAGGGTAATTTTGTGGAGGTAGCGTAGACCCAAAATGGACGATGACGAATCATATTTTATACATAAGTGACGCTGATCGTATCAACTACATGTCGTAGATGGATAATAGAGTTCGATAATCATAAAATGTCGTAGTTGTAAAACCAACCCCAAAGAAATATGATAGATGGTGCGGAAAAGTAGCTTGGACCAAGATATTAAAACTTGGAAACATAATTATTTTTAAAGGAATCGACAACAGATTCCACATCAAAAATCCCAACTCCTCGTATCTGTGAAGAAACATTCCTGCTGTTCAATAATGTTATTCCAATTGTTCGAAACAGTAAAAATAAAAGTAAAATTTTGAAAAGTATTTAAATTCAATTCTATGCTACTACACATACGGACTCCACAAAAGACAAAGGCAGTTTGTCTGTAATATGAGGGTGAATCAAAAAAGTAATGTCATTTTGTTTAGGACAGGTATAATTACCAACACAGGAACATGTATCATACATCAAAAGGAAGCTGGTCCTCTGAAGTTCACATCCATACTTCTCAACATAGTCACCGTCTCTGTCAATAGCAATGTTCAACCTTCGAATGAGAGTATGTATCCCTGCCCCGCAAAATTCTGTTGACTGTTTTTTGAGCCACTTCTTCACTACAGTTTTCATTTCCTCGTCACTGGAATAAGGTTTGCCTCAAAACCTCCTTCGTGGTGTTGTCTCTTTGACTTTGTTCGAGAAGTTCAATGCAGACATTGATCCTGTCAGTCTTGCTTTCGGTAGTCAGCTCTCAGTACCCAACGGGCACACAATTTTGAAAAGCCAAGTGATTCGACAATGTTGTAAGCACTTCCATGGTTCACTTCAAGGTTTTCTGCCAACTCATCAAGACTTATGCACCTGTCTTCTCTGATCAGAGCATTTGCTTTTGCTTTATTGGCAGGATTCACAGAAGCGGACGGACGGACGGCCAGAACGGGGTTTATCGGCTGCACTCGCGGTTCCCAGCTTTTCATCTTTCAGACGGCGGACCCACCTGCATACATTGCCATAAGCTAAAGTATTGTCCTCAAATACATTTTGTAATCGTCGGAGAATGTCTACAATTGTTTCCCTCCAAGTAACAAGAAATTCCATCACTGCTCTTTGTGTTTGGCGTAACTCTAAAGGGGCAACCATTTTGAATTTTCCTCACCAGTCTGAAAACCCGAAAAGTAAGAAACAAAATATTTCAGATTTTATAATCATTTATAGTTGGGAAAATTTTCAGTTATGTTTATAAAATAAAAATTCCCATGAAATAAAGAAAACGGCATTACTTTTTGACTCACCCTCTACAATATCTAAGAGATGTGTATGCAAATATGCAAATTGGCTATATATATATATATATATATATATATATATATACATATATATATATATGTATGTGTGTGTGTGTGCGCGCGTATGTTTGTATATATATATTTGTATACATGCATATTTGCATACATACATACACATATATATATATATTTATATATACATGTATATATGTATGTATATATATGTGTATATATCGAGAGAAAGAGATAGTATAAATTGGGATTATGCAATAGAAACAGTTTTATAATGTAAAAATTATCGCTACCACGTACTCAAAGTACGTGGGTTTTTAAACGCCAAGTACTGCGATCTATCGTCCGAGAAAAATGCCTTTAAAGACCTATACTGTTAGAAATTTCGTATATTAAATGATCTTTCCCGAACAATGAACGAGAAAACACACTATTATCAAAGATATATTTTAACAATAAAAATTAAAATAAAACAAATAAAATGATCCGTACTAATATTTAATTATTAATACAATTTTCATCATTATCATAGGTATGGGATGCATTAGGTTTTCTTTTGATATTATTTGCGTTAGTTGAATTAAGTTTATTGTTTTGTAATATGCTAGGGGATGCAGAGAATCTTATTCCGGGAAATCCTTCAGTTACTTCTTTTCATTTTAAGCCTGAAGAGTATTTTGTGCTTGCGTATGTCATTTTACAGTTGATGTCAAATAAGTGGGGGATTGTTATTTGAGAAATATCCATTATTGTTTTGTTAGTTTGTCCTACAATTTATTAACGTAATGGATTACCGGGACCCCGTTCATGTTAGTAAATTAAGTGTTTATAATCATGTATCTTAATTACTTCAAAAACCTCGTTATAGGCAGTATTCACAGCGGTATTCATTCGACGATAAAACCCCATATAGATGTGCCGTGTTTAAAAACACATTACGTGTATATTGGTGGGATGTGGTACTCTTTCTAGATGCGGCGAACGAGGACTTCTGCCTCCATGGGCTTAAACAATCGGATGGCGGATGCCGCACTAAATTTTACCTACAACGATGTTTTTACATTAAACATGAAGCATTAAAAGCTACTATTTTAAGCTAAAACTTGCATTGCATATAACATATATGTGCGAGTGAATGTATGTGTGTGTGTGTGTGTGTGTGTGTGTGTGCGCGCGCGCGTATGTGTGTGCGTGTGTGTGTATCTGTACATCTTTATGTTCGTACATATATGCATGTATCCGCATGCGCTCAGTGTTACGTGCGTTCTAATCCTTTTTCTAAAAGGTTTCCTATCATCATATCAACCAGTGTTGTATATTTGCTACAGTTCGACCTTCGGGCATTCAACACGCTATAACCTAATAATAGTATAGCTTTTATGTTTTATTTTCTACATAAATGAAAACATCTAAAGAATATAGAAAAAAGTATTCTTTAATATACAAGCTCCGCTAAAAGCCACCGTTTAATTCTTCTCAATCATTTACTATGCGACAGAACGAGTGTCTGGTGCCAACAAACTTGAATAAATCTACATATTTTTTTATTGATATTTGGATCAATACAGAGAAAGATCAAGAGAGGGAAAGAAAAGCACATCGAAAGCTTTATGATTACACATATGTATGTGTGCTTGTGTATTTAGAGAGATTGATAGCTAGATAAGTAAGATTGGAGAGAGAGAGAGAGAAATAAAAGGAAAGTAAGAAAGAGAGAGAGAACAGAATCAAAGAGATTTTAGTGAACAAAAATAGGCATCATTAGGGTTATTCGTTTGGCTTTTACAATTGTCTGTTTTACAATTTGGTGTTTTCATTCTTCAATTTAGCTGTGAAACTACGTTTGATCAACGCTTTGCTTTTACCACTTTAGTATGCATCTACTCCAGATGTCTAGACTGTAATTTATCACAAGATAAGACATTCTCATAATTAATGATGTAATAAACTATTTCAACAAATTCTTGTCTTTATTGTGGATTTAAACTCTAGCACTCTTTACTATTATTGTCACTTGAATGTCTCGCCGAATTTCATCATCAGCGACGACCGCTTCGGCCAAACAACTTTGAGAATATAAACGACTCTTGAAGAAGTAAATTTACAATTCCCTTATACAATTGTCACTAGCATCTTTCTCCCCAGAAAAATAAAACTAAACACAATCTATTCACAATAATAATTTTTAAGTATTTTTGGTCAACTCCAAAATAACAAATGCAGATGTATACATCTTTCAGACAAACAAATAAAGTACATACAAAAATATTGCAGCGACGAAGTTTCTCTCACAGACATTCACATATGATTATACATATGGCGGCGGAGATTGTGTGCGTTCGCATATGAACTTAGAGTTGATGTACAAATATATTAAGTGATAATTAAATATAAAGAAGTATTTATATGTTAATTAGTATACATTGTCGCCCCTGAATGTTTCACGTGCCGTCGTCAGGAGTTTTAATCCCTGCCTTTGTGTATAGTTCATTCTATCAATTTCTCTTTCTCTCCTCTCTTCTTCCCTCACTACTCTTTCCCACTCTCCCTGGCAAAATTAGCATTCATTTTGTTAGGTCGTACTATTTGCCTCAATCGATGAATAGACAAGTTGAGTAAACTTATCAGTAATGTACCTATAAATTCTACTGAAAACAGCTGTATGATAGATTTGCTCCAATAAAGGAATTAATTATATTAATAAACATCATTTTTAACTTGTTTCGTATATACCACTCGGTAAAAGCCAGTTTATCGGGATCCCATACACGGATTTACAAAACAGAGGAACTTGGAAACCCACCAAAAGAGTTATTCACTAATCTCACTAGTTTTGTTAGCCTGGTGTTCCAACAGACAGCTGATGATGTATTTTTCCCGGATCGATAGTCCCTCGCTATTTTTATTATACACACACACACCACACACACACACACATATATATATATATATATATATATATATATATATATATATATATATATATATATTATTATTATTATTATTATTATTATTATTATTATATTATTATTATTAGGGAATG
>NC_043006.1:92050783-92055783 GCF_006345805.1 Octopus sinensis | reverse complement strand
AGTCGCATTCCCATCTCTCTAATCACCACTTACACAGGAAATAATTCTTTACTATTTCACGAAAGGAATTAGCGTATTTGGGGGCATATAAAAGTCATTTCCTTCTTCCTCTCAATATGACCTCCAATACAGTGATTAATATTTTCATGGACTAAAACCAAAGGATAAACTATATCTCTCATCCCAAACTTCTGATGGCGCAGATCGCTAGTTTACCATCACTCCGCTAACTGTGAGATATATACATGCATGCATTCATATATTCAAACATATGTGTGTGTGTTTACTGAACCCTAATTATATAACACACACACACACACACACACATATATATATATCCATATATATATACATACATATATATACATATATATATATGTGTGTGTTTGTGTGTGTTATATAATTAGGGTTCAGTAAAATAATTTACTTTACCACACACCGTACTTTTAGAAATAGCAGCCAAAAAATCTTAGCTATTTCTTCTACTATAAGAAAAATCTCCCAGACAATGCATACTCAAAAATAATTCACACAGGTATAGAGGGAAAAATAACGAAAGATCACACGTACATAATCTTATGTACGTGTGATCTTTCATTATTTTTCCCTCTATACCTGTGTGAATTATTTTTGAGTATGCATTGTCTGGGAGATTTTTCTTATAGTAGAAGAAATAGCTAAGATTTTTTGGCTGCTATTTCTAAAAGTACGGTGTGTGGTAAAGTAAATTATTTTACTGAACCCTAATTATATAACATAATGTTTTAAATATACCGTAAATGGTCTTTTTACATACTGAACACTACTTGGTAAAATTAATTAACAATTAATTAATTTTACCCTTTTATTATTGATAAGAGATAATATATATATATGTATGTATATATGTATATATAGTTGTAAAATCTCAAGAAGAGGGAGAGAGAGTAGTAACTCTCCTAAACACTAAATCCATTCACTACATCAAAGTGGCTGTGGAATGTTACTACCCTTTTAACCCCAGGCAGGTTCTCCACCAGCTGGTCATCGGTGCAAAACTCTGCACCCTTTATATACATTATATTGTTAACAAAGTGACCATCGGCCACTGATTTGCAACATGCCTAGGGTTAAACTAGAAGTAACATGGAACGGCCACTTTGATGTGGCGATTGACTTCACTATGCATGTATGCACAATGTGTGTATATTTATATACATGTGTCGTGTATTCGAAGGTTTGTGAGCCCTGGGGTGGATTTGTTCAACTAAAGGCGGTGCACCAGCATGGCCGCAGGCATATGACTGAAACAAGTATAAGAATAAAAGAATAAAAGGATTTTTACACTCAATAAAATATAAATAAATGTAACTCGGAAAATAATTCAGATATATTGCCACACACACACTAAGGCATATATGTACATAGTCTTATAAATATATGCATAGATAGATACACCAACAAACACAGCTTTGTACACACACATACACACACATTTATATATATGTGTGTGTGTGTGTGTGTGCGTGTGTTTATATATACGTATATATGTAAATAAATGCATATATATATATGTGTGATATATATATATAGAGAGAGAGATAGTGTGTGTGAGAAAGAGAAAGAGAGAGAAGTTATGAGATGTAATGGTGTCAATAAGACCCAAAGTTGTCAGGTAATGCTGAGTAAGTGCAATGAATAGAGCATTGTTAAGCTCCAGGTTCGTTGATTATGCGAATGAGGAGTCTGTAAATAAAACCCTCGATTCAATAGGACTGTGTACAAACTCTATACTTGGAATGACCAATTTTAAATACATTTGGAATTTACTCACAAGGTATTGGAATCTTATATGTATACCATTCTGCCTAAATAATGTATCTACAAATGCAATATCCCTGCATATCTCACGTCTGTTGTCATTCCTCCACTTCATTCTCTAATTCCTATCTTAACTAAATCAAATATTGCTTAACCACTTTCTCACACCGTCTCCAATGAAGGGATATAATAAATATCCTGGAAAAAGCTGTAAGACATTCTATTTATAAATGTTCTAAAATCTTCACAGCCTTGGCTTTTTATCTCCTTCTGAATATATATATATATAATATATATATATATATATATATTATATATATATATATATATATATATATATATGGGTGTGTGTGATTGTGTATAGAAGAATATATTAATAAAAGGAATTCCAACCTTGTCTGATTTTCACGTTTTATTTACAATCTTATAATGATATATTATAAGATAATATATTATAATAGAATAAAATAAAATAGTAGAATGTTAAATGTTCATTCTGATTGAACTAGTACTTTCATGCATCAAATTCTGCAATCTTCGGGTTCGTGTAGTAGTGGTGACATTCATGCTTCACAATTTTTGACTGTAGCAAGATGATTGATTCTGTGCTTTAAATGCAGCTGGGTAGGCTCCAGAGTGCTAGGTTTTGCAAACTGTATTCTGACCAATCAGTGTGTAGTATCATTCAATTACTTAAGCTGATTGGTTGGTTGAGCTGATTGGTTTAGGCGTCACGCTTTGTTGGACATGTCAAGAGTCCTGTATCTTGACCCTGGCCGAAGCAGCAATTGTTGGGTTATTTTTAGAAATGTTGTAAATAGCCTTTGTCAGAGATTTTTATATTTTTATATTTCAATTCTCATCATCATCATTGTCAGCACCTTATTTATTGTTGCTACTAGTGATGGTGGTGGCAATAGAACTTTTAACCCTGAATAAGATAATTTTCCTGCTATCTTCATCTTGATCACCTTTAGTATTGTTGTTGTTGTTAGTGGTCATGGTCGTAGCAGTAGAAGTAGTACCTCTAAGTATTATTATTATTGCTTATTTAGCTCGGGTTCGAATTTATCAATAAAATTCTTTTCTCTGATTTTCCTCTCGATTTCTCTTGGGCTGTGTAATTTGTAGAATGGAAATATTATATAGATTTTCCGGCCACATGTTGCTAGGTGGTTACTCAAAGGTATCTGACGGACATCTGGGTCTCTAATCTGTTGCCGGTGTACACGTGAGCGTTCTGATAGTGCGTTTCCCGTCTGACCTACATATATTTCTTCACAATTTGGGCATTTGATGCAGTAAATTAAATTTCTGCTTTTGCAGTTCATATTCGCGTTTGTGAATATTTTCCCGGTTTTTGTGTTTATATATTGGCTGGTATGTATGAATTGGCATGTGCCACAATGGCTATCATTGCATTTAGATACAGTGAATGTTTGGTCTTTGTTGCTAAGGTCAAATTTTGCCTTTGTTAGTAATTTTTTCAAGTTTTTAGGCTGTCTTTTACTAAGCACCATAGCTCGATCCGTGATTATGTCTTTTAATTCATTACTTTGGGCAATGATTGGTAGGTTTGCTTTGGCAATGTTGAAGATATTCTGGTAACATGGGTTGTGTGTCACTATGAATGGTATGACTTGTTCTTGTTTTCCTCTTCCTTGGGTTGTCCTAAGTTGTTGTATGGGTATTTTTATAGCCCGCTGTATGCCATTTTCTATAAGTAGAGATGGGTATTTTTGTTAGAGCAAAAATTCTCTTAGTTCTATTAGGCGTTTATTCCTGATATTTGCATCTTCTACAATGGTACAAATTCTTCTGGCTAGGCAGTATGGGATGTTACGTTTTGTATGTGGTGGATGGCACGACTTAAAATTTAGGTATTGATGTGTGTCTGTGTGTTTATAGTATATATCTGTGGTGATGGTGGTGTCTTTTTTAATTACCATTATATCTAGGAATGGTAATTTGGTACTACTCATCTCCTTTGTAAATTGGAGAGATGGGTGTAGGTTGTTCAGGAGGATATTGAACTCTTCCAGAGTATTTAGAGATTCTGTCCAGATTATGAAGCAGTCGTCAAGGTATCTCTTCCATGCCTTTTCAATATACTTTCTAAATCCAGTGCCATAGTTTACCTCCACCTCTTGGTAGAGTTGTTGTTCTAAGTATCCCATTACAGAGTTGGCGTAAACGGGAGCAAACCTCGTTCCCATCGCCGTGCCTCTAATTTGGATGTAATTCTTTCCATTGAAGAAGAAAGTGTTGTTTTCTAGAATAAGTTTGACTGTGTCTAATATAAATGGCACTGTGAATCTGCTGGGAATCACTTCTCTATGTTTTTCTAAACAGTATTTAATCGCCTTTATTCCTAAATCGTGTGGAATATTGGTGTAGAGGCTTACCACATCAAAACTTAGTAAAACTGAATTTGTTTCTGTTGTTTTGGGAAGATGGGACAGGAAGTCGATGTCATCCCTGATGAAACTGGGTATGTAAGTACATAGTGGTTTCAAAACAATCTCAATAAAATTGCTTAGACGGTGGGTAGGGCATGCTGGACCAGCTATAATAGGTCTAAGTTTTAGGTCTTTTGGATGTAGTAATTTTATGTACTCACTTTCTTGTTCTTTTACTGCCTGTTGAATATCTTTTGTGTATTTTTGGTAAGCCGTAGAAGTTGCTGGGTTTTGGTTCGAAATTGGTGATGTAGTCTCTTTCATTATCCGTAAGTGAGTTGTAGTGTGTTGAGATCAGGTTGTTGATCTTTTTCATGATGTGGTGGTCTATATTTGCGGGTATTTCACAATAGAAGGTTGTATCCTTCAGTTGGTCCTCAACCAAATCCTTATAGTATTCGGTATCCATAATAACAATTGCACCACCTTTATCTGCTTGTTTAATTATTATTGTTTGATCGTTTTGTATACGTTTACATGCAGACATCTCTGATTTGCTAATGTATGGCCTAACATTGGTATTGCGTCTAAGGGGAAATTTAGACAGGATATCAATGTATTGGTCAAGGTAGTTATTTCTTCCTTTTGGTGGGGTGAAATTTGATTTATTCCTTACTAGAGATTCATCAATCTCATTACTTTTGTTAGCGAAGAATTCTACAAGTCGTAATTTTCGACAGAATTTTTGGATATCCTCCTTTAATTCTTGGTGGTTGGCTGTTGGTGTTGGTATGAATTTCA
>NC_043006.1:92008283-92040783 GCF_006345805.1 Octopus sinensis | reverse complement strand
CCTCTTTTTCGATTTATGACCAGTAAGTCAATAAATCTATTGTTGAACACTGCAGGGACACGATTTTCTTTTCTTTTGCGTGTATTTCCTTTCGTTTCTATCGCTAATGAGAAATGTCTCTCCCCTTAAATCAGCCGCCATATTGCTTCAGTAAGAATCTCTGTTACCAATAGTTTACATTGTAAGGTGGCCGGCACTTGGCGAAAAAGAAAAGAATGGTAATTTATGGCACAGATGTATTCCATGGTAAATTAAAATATTTATTGCAAATTCTTATATATCATATACAAATATCCAATAAATATTTCTAAAATTGATGATTTAAAAGTCTAAATTTCTTATTTATGTCATGCTAGAGAGAAACTTGCAAATGGTTCTGAGTTAATTAAGCGAAATCTGAATTAAAATTATGTAAGATATTCCGCTGTTTTAAGAGATAACTGCAATTAAAGGAACGTTATTGTTTTGCTCTGGTTTTTTCCAACATTAGTTCTTTCAGTTGCATGTGTGTGTGTGTGTGTGTGTGTGTGTGTGTTGTGTGTGTGTGTATGTGTGTGTGTGTCGTTGTATGTATACACACACATACATCACACATGCATAAGTGCATACGTATATGAATTCCTCCTTAGCGACGAAATCACTATTAGTTGAATTTAGTAATGTGTATACCATACTTAGACCATATCATACTATTGAAATCCTTCTAAGTTCACCTCGGGAAGCAGCTCTAGATTACGGGTAGTGCTAAAAATTTCAGAAATACATCAGCAGCAGGCAAAAATTGACTTGCTTGGTATGTATGCTTGAATTATTATGATATTATTATAGGCGTAGGAATGGCTGTGTGGTAAGTAGCTTGCTTACCAACCACATGGTTCCGGCATCAGTCCCACTGCGGGCCACCTTGGGCAACTTTCTTCTACTATAGCCTCGGGCCGACCAAAGCCCTGTGAGTGGATTTGGTAGACGGAAACTGAAAGAAGCTCGTCGTATATATGTATGTGTGTGTATGTGTTTGTGTGTCTGTGTTTGTCCCCCCAACATCGCTTGACAACCGAAGCTGGTGTGTTTACGTCCCCGCAACTTAGCAGTTCGGCAAAAGAGACCGATAGAATAAGTACTAGGCTTACAAAGAATAAGTCCTGAGGTCGATTTGGCACTGCTCCAGTATGGCCACAGTCATATGACTGAAAGAAGTAAAAGAGTATATATATATATATACACTCGTATACATGCATACATCTGTGTATGTGTGTTTAATCGATGACTATTTGTTCTGTATTACTTCTATAAATATTTATTTCAGATTTTGTTTCAACTTTGGTTTCTGCTTCAAACATTCAATAACTATCGAACATAAACTAGAATAGATCCTATATTAAACATTATACTCCGGTCGGTTCCTTCCTTATTGAAATCATACTTACACACACACACCTAGTAAATATACTTATAAGTATGGAAAAATAGCCTAATATTGGGGCTTATAAGACCACGACGAAAAGGAAAATTACATTACCATGTGTGGGAATCGAACCTACAACTTTACTTTCACTATATGTACGCTGATTACGCCAACATACTTCCCATCCACTTTTACCCCACCACTAACTTTAGAAACATTCAAATATATCCGTATTCTGCGTAAGTTAAGAAACGGTGACAAGGTGAATTTCTATGCAAATAAATATCACTCTATTTGCATATAAATCATAGACCGTGAATTCGATTCGTTTCCAAATGATCCGAGTGTGTGGTATTGACGAGCCACAATATCGGTGAAATATCATTATCTACTCCTCGGTTTTTATTCCGAGGCGAGTTGCCTTGCCTGGTCTGTGACATTTAGCTGTTCTTAAACACAGCGTTGTGTAGAGAGATTTCCCAAGTTCTTCTTATATCACGTCATTATTTCTTATTGTACACGCAACGATATAATGTTATTCTGTCCTAATCCTCTCACATATTCGTCAGCGTTTTCCTATAGCTTTATGTCTGTCGCTCTCGTTAGATTACAAGGATATTGGTATTAAATAGCGTGAAACCACTAAGACGTCTCGTAAACCAACCGATGAGAAAATCAAATGCAAATGTTCCTTGTATCATCTTTTCGTGTCCCTATTCTGTCCGTTATGCTTTCACTCAGTTTTCGTCTATTTTCCCCTGCTCTGTCTAACGTTTGAATATACTTTTTCAAGATCAGTGACTTTCCGTCACTGGGAAAAGGAAATATGTATTTGCATTGGGATCCCTTCGCATCGAAGACCGGTGATTGTCGTGCGCTGACGACGGTTAATACTCAGAAACCCGGGTCAGTGCGTATTACGTCAGGTCGACGATGGGAAGGATGGCTTCTCTTTGCAAATACTGATAGGGGCTCTGAAAGAGTGTCTAAAGCCAGCTAGAGAAGATGATCTCCTGGGGCTACAAGCTACAGTAGCATCCACCCTTAGTGGTTAGCCACATTTAGGTGGCAAATATACTTCACACACACACACACACACACACACACACATATATATATATATATATATATACATATAAAGAATGGGTTGTTCAGTGTTCTGTTCTTACTGACGATGATAGATTGTGATGTGAGAATGTTGCCTGATATTTTTAGCAGATTTTGTCGTATCACGTGGGTTGTGCCCGGCAGGTTCGAAGTAAGTTTAATTGTTTATTTACAGATGAACCCAGATCGAACAAACGTTCTGTCTTAACTTTCTGTTTCATTATTTCATAGAGATGATTGGTATACAAGAGAGTGTGCAATACATGTCATTTAAGAAGAATTTTATAAGTAGTGATACGGACGATTGACGATATTTCGATTGCATATATTGATATACTTACAAGAGCATCACTATAAAAAGGATGTGCATAATTATTTGACTTCACGAATTTCAAGGAATTCTGCAGGATTCTTTTTTTTATTTTTACAATTGCCATTAAATATATCCCACGTAGCAGAATATCGTTTATCAATAGACATTATGTGTATTCCAGCCATATGGTGACGTAATTAAACCTGCTAATTGAAAGACTGTTCTTAACCAATCGTTCACAGAAAAAGCAATATAAAATATATTGCTCAAACATATGAGAGAATTCTTTTAACGATTACCACAACAACGTGCTTCAAAGCGACTTTGTTCAATAAAATTCATGTCCTACAAAGAAGCTCGAAATTCGATTATACATGTCTTGACCACATGTTACCTTATTTGCAATTGTATATCTATTAATGGTGTTGTTTGTGTGTTTATACAAGTTATTTTAACTTGCGCAGGCGCTAATTTTCATAAGCAGTGAAGTAATTAGGAGTTTTCTCTAATGCAATATTACATATAAGAAAGATATATAGATTTATTTGATATTTCTAACTATTTTATTATCGCACTCATCCTTTAGTTGCGACACTTTACGTTCTGATTTCAAATCTCGTTCTGGTGAGATTTGGCCTTTCATCTGCTCGTAGTCATTAAAATAAATACCTCTCAGGTACTGAGTTGATATAATCAAGTATGGCCACCTTCAAATTTGAGTATTGTGTCTATGGGGGTAATCAATATTTCAATGTAGTGTCTAATGATTAACTTAATGTCGTTAGGGAACCAGGTAAAAATTGCTACGATGATGATACAGGTCTTTGAAGTGAGTATTTCCACCTCGCTGGAAATGAATTAATTTTGAACACTCAGTATTTATTGAATATTACATCGTTTGTGGTTTTGTGCGCCAAACTTAACCCCAAAATTTAGACAGTGACATTAGGAGATGACCATAAATTGTTCACAGTTTAAATTACAATATTTAGATATCTTTTCCATGTGTTCGTTAGATGACAGGAATTGGTTTAAGTCTAGAGAAATCAATTTATGTTAGCTGTCTTTGCTGTTCTCTCTGATATGGTCTATCATTATAATTGCTCCAAAGATGATTAGACGGTCTTCCTTTCAAGCATTGCATATCAAGGACATTTGTTATGAATTTCTTAAGGAAGGAGGAACAGCAGTACCGAAGAGTCTTTACAGGATCTTTGATTCTGGTGGAAGAAAAGAGAAAGGTATTCTTAATCCTAAAAATGTGGGAAAGAGTTAGATGTATGTATCAAACAGGCAAAATGGGTAATTTGTATACTTATTTTCAATTTAAATAAGTTGAAAATCTATAACTGTTAGTCTCCCGCACAATAAAATTTACAATCTTATTATGAAAATATGCCGTAAAATATCCCCATCCATCAATTGATAACGATAGCACTTCACTAACGAAACAAGAACTGATGATGTCCGCCGTTGAAGGATGAAACAGGTCCGAACTCCGAACAGTTGCATCAGATTTAGTTCTAACAAATTCACTTGAGGTTTTGGTTGTATAGTTAAGCCGAATGACTAGTTAAGTATCATGCAAGTTAGCCACTCAAAGCGCAAAGGACGGAGCAAACTTCACAAGATATATTGCCCGCCAGACGATTTGATATTTCTAGCGGTCCACCGCCGTAGATTTTTCTACTCTAGGCACAAAGGCGGAAAATTTGGGGGAGGAAACCAGTCGATTAGATCTACATCAGAATGCAACTGATACTTGATATATCGACCCCGAAGGGGTGAAAGGCAAAGTCGACCTCGGTGGAATGTGAACTCAGAACGTAAAGACAGACTAAATACTGCTAAGCCTTTCGCCCGGCGTGCTAACGTTTCTGCCAGCTCGCCGCTTTCGCACCGAAATCTTTCGTCGCTTCTTTATAAGTTTGTTCGATTCGTTCAGATGACTGGTTTGTGAGAAAATAAGATATTTGTGAGACTGGTGAACTACAATTGTTACACGAGTTTTGTTGTTTGGTTTATTAGGGAGACTCATTATTTATAGAATCAGCTTCTTTGTATTGCAAACTTCTACACATTATGGTTTCAAAATTTTGGAAGGGAGGAGGCTAGTCGTCTACATTAACCCCCAGTGCACAACTGGTATTATTTTATTGACTCGAAAGGATGAAAGGCAAAGTCGAACTCAGCAGAATTTTAACTGAGAACGTAAAAACGGACGAAATGACGCAGATAACATAGAACAATGTAAAAGTACAGAGTACTGTGCTGATTATAGTTCGAGGATTAATCGTGCTGTGGGAAGGTCGTGGTGGAAGTTCTAATATGGTAGATAGCACATTACAGAACTGTGATAAATGATATCTTACAGGGGATTTATTTTTGTTTAAATCGCATTTAAAATAATTGAACAACAACTTTGAATATGACTTATAATTCCATGTCATAAATTGTTTACCATGGCAACATAACAGGAATATATTTATTAAACATAGGCACAGGAGTGGCTGGGTGGGAAGTAGCTTGCTTACAAACAACATGGTTCCGGGTTCAGTCCCACTGCGTGGCAACTTGGGAAAGTGTCTTCTGCTATAGCATCGGGCCGACCAAAACCTTGTGAGTGGATTTGGTAGCGGGAAACTGAAAGAAGCCCGTCGAATATATATGTATATATATGTGTGTGTGTGTGTGTGTGTATGTGTGTGTGTAAGTGTATATATGTTTGTGTGTGTGTGTGTGTGTGTGTCCAACATCGCTTGACAACCGATGTTGGTATGTTTACGTCCCCGTAACTTCGCAGTTCGGTAAAAGAGACCGATAGAATAAGTACTAGTTTCAAGGTGACGAGAAGAGAAATAAAGAAAAACGCTTTGCACACACGAGCGACAACGGAGGTTACTGTGAGCCTGGATTATTCGATCCTAATATATCTGTATGTGTAAGGCTTTTCTCGCTTCCGTCAATTGTGTCTCTATCGGTCCGTGAAAGATGAGAGTGTGTGCTTTGCTTACGTTTTAGTTTTTGTGGATGTGTTTTTTTATGTAATGTTACAAACAGTGGGTGGATGTTATAGATGGTTTCGCATCGTGTATGCGTAATTTATGTATGTGTGTGTGTGTGTGAGTTTGTGCGTGTGTGTTTGTGAATATGTGTGCGTGTGTATGTGTTTGGTACTGGTTTGTGTGACTTGGTTTTGACTTGATGAATGTATTCGTGGTGTTGTTATGAGAAGGATGTATCTTTGCGTGTGTGTAGATGATTGCACTGTGTCGAGTGTGTAGGAAATGTTTTATGTGCGCGCGCATATTTTTTTTTTTTTGTGATATTGACTAAGTGTTTGGTGTGGGTCATGTTCGGTTTGGCGCTATGTTCGGTTACATACTCGTGCATGCTGTGCGAAGAACTACGCCGTGAAGACATTTATCAAAACTAACGCAGAATATCTAAATACTTCTAACCAAATAGCACCACGAGCGCAAAAGTGCACCCCCCGCCACACTACCAACCAACACACGTAACCCAACAGAAACAAACGCACACGCGCACACTCCGCAACTAACAACTCCACTTGTGTAAACATGGACAAAACAAACAAACAAAAACACACACACGCTCCGCTTCCACGCCTTCCTACACACAATCAGTCTCTTACGCATGACGTTGGCAAACACTTGCCTTGCAGACCTCGTTGCACGTCTACACATGATATACAAATGTTCCCTCACACAATATTTAAACAACACTCTCTACTACAACAAAACAGACACTCAAACAGGCCCAAAGCAAATCTGCACACACACAAACAACCACCGCTAATTTACAGCCACAGACACTGTTTCGAAATTACCTCCCTTTACACATTCATCAAATGAAAACTAAATCGTAAAGACGTTCCGTTCAGATGACAACAGACACACACACGCACACACGCACACACACACGCACACACACACGCACACACACACGCACACACACACGCACACACACACGCACACACACACGCACACACACACACACACACACAGGAAAATAACATCAACGATAAACGATATACTTTTTATGCTACTTGTTTCAGTCGTTAGCCTGCGGCCATGCTGGAGCATTGCATTGAACGTATCGATTCCAGCACCTTTTTATGAATGGTACTTTTATCTCTCTCTCTCTCTCTCTCTCTCTATTATTGAACCGTTATGTAACGGGGACATAAGCAAACCAATATGTGTCTATTCTTTAGGTGTAACAGTCGGTAACTGCCGCGGCCAGAAAGTTCTCCCGCGTGCGCAGGAAAGGCGGCGCCACCTTTCGTTCAAAAGATTTTGCCCAAAACGATTCTGCCCACGCGGCATTAGTTTTGTCGACAAAAGAATCAAGTCGGATTCTTTGTGAACGCATCCGTACGTACAGACATGCGCACACACTCTATGGTACAGGTTGTGCATGGATGTATAGATGTACGTACACAAATACATTTTTAGACATACATTTCAGCCTTTGGACATCCTTTCAATCGTATATTTAAATAATTCTTTAAAATAAAAGACACCAAAGCATACAATATGATTAAGGTACACATGGACTTAATGACTGCAGTGATAAGAATTTAAGCTTATAATTATCGCTTTTACATAACAGCATAACATACTAAGTGGTGAAACAATAATTTATTTTTCTGTCAATAACAAAAGAAAATATATTGTTTTCTAAAAATAAACTTGATTAAAAAGTTATAGATCTGTTGTAGTTTCATAAATAAAATAAATAGCGCGATTTTATCTTCTTAGTTAAGCTATTTATGAAGAAATTTAAGTGCTAAATATTGGAATAGGAACAAACTTGAATACCTCCGTAGATTAACGAAATATACAGAACCATTACAGCATACAGCACATTCATGGACATTTGGAGATATTATTTCAACAACTAATGCCGTCATATTAAATGTCAGACAAAGTAATTCGATTTTCTATCATTGTTAACGTTTCTATTTTTATTGTAAATGTTAAATTACAAAGCATATATTAATAATAATAATAATCATTGTTTCAACTCCAGGCACAGGCCTAAAATTTTGGGGGAGTGAAATTACATGACTACACCAATACTGTGTTCCACTGTTACTTTTTTATCGACCCAGGAAGGGTAGAAAGGTGATATTTTAACTCAGAAGAAATGCCGAGTAGCATTTTGTACGGCTTGCTAAAGATTCTTATTTATTTATTGCCCACAAGGGGCTAAACATAGAGAAGACAAACAAGGTCAGACAGAGGGATTAAGTCGATTACATCGAACTCAGTGAATAACTGGTACTTAATTTATCGATCTCGAAAGGATGAAAGGCAAAGTCGACCTCGGGGGAATTTGAACTCAGAACGTAACCGCAGACGAAATACTGCTACGCATTTCGCCCAGCGTGCTAAAGTTTCTGCCCTTTCGCCGCCTTATTAATAATAATAATAATAATAATAATAATAATTGAAAAATGAAAAAAAATGGAGAGTTTAAATAGAAAATTCCCTCCAAAGGGGTAAAGTCCCGTCAGCAAGAGCCCAGTCAGCCTAGCCACAGAAACGTAAAATAAATTTCAGATACTATCTCTAAAAATTGAAAAAAAAACTTACAGCTCACGAACACACGTCCTTCCTCTTTGAAATCCACGAGCAGAGTCTGGAATAATAATAAGAAGAAGAAGAAGAATAGAAGAGAAAACTTTTGGACGGCAAATTATAAATATATGACATTAATATTTAAAGAGGTAAATGCAAAGAAAGAGAATAGCTTTTCCTCTAACTTTAGAATCTAACTATTCTTTTATTCATTAATTTATTTTTGTTATTATCTATGGCAAAGCATTGGTAATGTGCAGTCAAAATCTCACCTTGCATTTCTGCTTTTAGCCAAAGATTTTGAGTCATTTTTTGGTTTTCACTCTAGCTTAATTCCGCTCAATCGAGTCTTGCGGACTATTGGTCATCGAATGACATTTTTCTCTTTATTAATTCTTTCACATAGTTTGGAATACCTTTCAAATTCGTCTCTTTTTTTTTTTTTTTTTTATCCTTGTCAAAATATTTCTCAACAGTCTGGTTACTTCCCAGTTTGTATCTTATTGTTTACTTGTTTATACACAGATAAAAGCATTTTTTTCGTGTTTCCTTAGTTTTTTTTTCTCCTTTTGTATATTCCTAATCGCAATCTTACTTTGATACAGTTTCGTATTTCAGTCAGATCATTCTCTACACGTTACATTGTTTGCAGTCTATTTATATCGTTGAGTATGGCGGCTGGTTGCATAGAGTATTCTCTATATTTTTCTGGTATGCGGAGAGACACTGGGTTTTATGAGGTATTGTTTAGAGAATGGTCAGAGAATATAAGTATGGCATCAACTACAAACTGAACTTTTTGGTGAAGGTGCGCGAAGGTCGCATAGATACAGGTTGATTGAATAAAATGTGTAAGAGAGCTGATCCTTGTGGTACCATTCCCTAAACCGAATTTCCAGAAATGCTATCCTTTTACAGTACACAGGTAAGACGGCACATCATGTAGTTTGCTAGCGAATGTTTTATATGATTTTTCATTGAGGTAAGGTGACGTTGAATTGAGGGAAATGGAACCGAAAGATTTCCTTATGAATACAGATGTTGGAATGTTAAGTGGGCGAGGTATTTGTATTGAATCATGTATTTATTAAAAACTGAATTTTGTGAGTAGAGTATTGTTTGAGTTCAGCAGTCCGAATCCATTTTGTGTTTTAGTGAAGAGAATGTGTGGGTACAAGGGGCGTTCAATAAGTAATGCCTCTGACCCACTTGCCTTTGTTTGATCTAGCTGAAATTTTGCATGTGCACTTATTGATATCTCTATAGATTAGGTGGCAAATTACAGCTTCGAACTAATTGTGGTTTCTGATTTACAGGTGTTTGAAATGAGTCAAGTGGGAAATGGAGCATGTTGAGTGTCGAGCAGTGATCCGGTTTTTGTATTTGAAATGACGCACACCACAGGAGACTTTTAATGAAATGAAAGTAACTTATGGTGATGATGCCCCATCATATGACCTTGTAAAACGCTGGCATCGTGAATTCAAACATGGTCGGAACTCTGTGTAAACAGCTCCCAGATCTGGTCGCACCCCTTCTGCCATTGATGAGGCATCTGTCCGTCAAGTTGAGGCTGCCATTTTGGAAGATCGACGCATAACTATTCGCCAAATAGCCCATGAGGTCAAGATTAGTACCGGGTCTGTGGAAACTATCATTCATGACCATTTGCATATGCAAAAGGTGTCTGCCAGATGCATTTCCAGGTTGCTCACACTTTTCCAGAAGCAAGAACGCAAGAATTCCAGAAGCAAGAATTTAGGGATGTGCCAAGAAGATGAGTCAAAATTTTTCAAAAGACTGATTACACAGGATGAGACCTGGGTCCATCACTATGATCCAGAGACCAAAGCCCAGTCAATGCAGTGGAAGCACCATGACTCACCTCCTCCAAAGAAGGCAAGGATGCAGCCCTCCGCTGGCAAGGTCATGCTCACAGTCTTCTGGGACCAGGACGGAGTAGTGATGACAGATTTCCTGGCAAAGGGTACCACAATTACAGGAGCCTATCGTGTTTCACTTTTGAGGAAATTAAGAGAAGCTATCGAAACCAAGAGGCGGGGCAAGATCAGCAAAGCATCCTCCTCCTGCAGGACAACGCTCCGGTCCACAACTCGCGTGTCGCCAGATCAGAAGCACAGGCGTGCGGCTATGAACTCTTCCCCCATCCCCCTACTCACCTGACCGTGCACCCTCTGATTTTCACCTCTTCCCAGCCATGAAGTTGTTTTTGAAAGGAAAGTGTTTCCCAGATGATGCAGCCTTGATTTCTGAAGTCACGTCGTGGTTGGAGGACCAAGCTGGGGTCTTCTACGAAAACGGTCAGCAGAACTGCATCAAACAATGGGAGAAATGCGTACCTCTTGGTTGTTCCTTTGTAGAAAAAGACTAATACCTGTGCCAAGTTTCGTTGCTCTACTGCTATGGGAAGTGGGTCAGGGGCATCACTTATTGAACGCCCCTCGTATGATGTCAAAAATCATCCTTTATTAAAACTGATTTTAGGTTGTACATATGAGGGTAGGAAGAATTGGCATGATGTTCTTTCCATCTCAGGTTCTGTTGAGCTTTAGAATAGTTATGAATTAAGCCTCTCGGTACGAGTAGATATATATTGCTGACAGCAGTGATTCATTTAGGTCCTGTTTCTTTGAGGTGTGTTTGCGATGTTTTCAGGCTCTGAGTTTCTGGATATCTTTATTGCTTTTTGTATGTCTACAGACGTTAAAACGCCGCATGTGCTCATCCTTCCTTTTGTGTTCCTGTTTTCTCTGAACAGACTTTAGTGGATGTTTGGTTTCCCCTGTAAATCCTTGATAAGGGCGTTTGATTGTTTGTTGTTGTCGGTGTTGTTGCTGAAGTTGACGTTGATGGCATCGATGAAGATGATGATGATAATTATAATACTACACAGTGTTTCACTATTAGATTTGAGGCTTCTTCTTTCTGTGCGAACGGATTTGCCAGTTTTCAGTAGGGACGGGTGGCTGTTTGGCTCATATCTATTTTGTTAGTAGTTAGATACTAAATTTTATTTGTGTTGCGTCTGATTTTGGTGTATTTTGTTTGTGAATTTAAAATATTTTATTTCGTTAAAGGCGCTTGTTTTTTTTTTAATGCTGCTAGTCTTCTAGAACTGAATTTTTTGTCCATGTTTACAAACAATTTTGTGTGTGGAACGTTTATTTTATTTGAGTTTTATGTGATTTTGGGAAGAGAGATGGCGGTGCTTCCTGTTTTTATCATTGCAGCTGCACTCAGAATGATTTTTTGTGTCAAGTCGTGAATTTTTCAGGATTATTTATGAACTTTGTTGTTTGTTTTAATTTGTTTTCGGGAAATGTTGAAGACACTATGGCAACGGATTTAGAACCGTTTCTCACATTATTGCAATCACAGTTGTTGTTTTGTTTTGGCTTTTTTGACAGGTTTCCCACCTGTAAGAAATCTTACTTTCTTGGGTAAAATCGTTCGACCGACATTCTAGCCATGACCATTATGCTCTCTTTTGGTGTATTGTATCCAGTTTTATTTTATTCTGCATATTGCCACATATTTGACAAAGTAGGGTTGCATTTGAGGAAGATTCGGCAGAAAATTTTAGCAGGTTCAACGATTGAGCAGGAGCCTCCTTCTAGTTGCAATAACTGCCATATGTTCACCCAATATTTTTCTTTTTAGCATTGAGTTCGGTAATGTCTACTTCGACGCTTTCTCTTCCAAATTACTTATGTCTGCTTCTCGCCTTCATTTCAGTATGTTGTATTTGTTTCGTGAACTACTAATTATTTCATAGGGTTATTTGCTTCATAATTATTTCATGGGGATTCTTGAGAATTGTTTGCGCTCTTAATTCCCTATTTCAATCACCACGTCTAACCTAATGGTCATATTGCTAGTTATTTTGTTTTTCCGTTACAACAGTTTTGTCACATCATTTGTCAATTTCCACATTCAATGTTATGTGTTTTTTTTAAGTTATAAACGATTTTGTGAAAGGTTCCTTTAGGGGTGTTGACCACTATAAATATATCTAAGTCATCTATATAAGGAGATGAGTTGCAGTTTGTCTGTAACATCTATACACAATACGGAGATTGTTTAGATATGTCAATAGTGCTAAGGGTAGATTGAAAGAAGTAGGAAAAGTTTGTCTACCTGATAGATTCAATATGTGACTGGGTGGGATATATTATTTTTCTATTTGAAGACGATGGTTTAATGTTTTCTATGAGCACTGGGTATGTTGTTGTGCTCGGGTGAAGTGTCTACATCAAAGAGCGCCGTAATCAAAACCAGCCATGCCAACGTCTGTTTGATTCTTTTTGCTGTCATCTATAATAAATCGATGCACGAGTGTCTACTCTTTATCACCATATTTCTTTCTCGCGAAGCTTTCTTCACATCTGCCAATGCTATTGTACTCCAATGCACTATCAGTCCGTTGTTACGTAAAGGTTTTCTATGTTACTGGAATAAAAGTTATATCTTAGTAGTTTTAGTGGTTTCTGGTTTGTACATTTTGTGAGGTGGAATGCTGCTTCCCATTCAATCAGTTCTTTAGGATTGATTTTGGTTTGCACACTGCTCCGTTTGTTGTGATCGGGCGTTTCAACCAGAAATTGGGGACCTTTTCATTCTCAGAGGTTTTCTTGTTGACAGGTTCCTTGCTGGTTGTAGTGAAAAACGCTTGCACTTCTATTATCGTTATTTTGCCTCTTCGGTTGTAATCCATAATGCATTATTTCAATGCTTTTCTTTCCCTATTCCTATTCGCAAGTTTCCACTCCTTTTGCTGTGCTATGCAGTGATACGTTCTGTTCTTTAATGTCTCTGAAACCTCTGTCTTTCATGCAGATTACTTATTCTGGGCGAAATGCTCATATTTTACTTTGCATTATGTCATGCATGCTGTAGCTGATATGATTTGCTTAAGCTTTGCTTATCATTCGAGTATATCTTTTGTTTTTGTTATTTTCTATTATTTTTGTTGTGAAAGATCAATCACAAACCTCGGCTGAGAGTTAAATAATACAATGGACAAACAAAAATGGTCAGAATTTATATTTTTACAAATACGAATTTTTCATTTCAAAAGTAATAAATTTCAATACATCAAATGAATCTAAGTGAATTTAGTTTTTATTTTAATTCGATCTCCTTTTTAACACTATTAAACAATACTATGAATATATATAAATCTAGCCGAGAAAATAAACTAAGATAACGTACAAAAAGTACAAAAAGTACAGAATTTATAAAGTACAGAATTTCCACGAATCCTGCTAGTCTTTGAAATTATACCAGTTTACATGGTATATCCTCCCTTGCACTTGAAAGAGACTCAAACGCGTCACTTTAAACAGAATATAAAATATATTAATTTGAAAGTTAATGTATTTACGGGATCAAGTGTTCAGAAACGTATATTGATATTTCTTGGAAGTAGAAATGTGCGTCACATCATCTTAGAACTTGTCATAAAGTGTATATCCACCTTGTCAAAGAAATCCCTATATCTATATGAATAAGCTGAATATGGTTTGGAACTATTTGGAACAATTTCTCTTGCATGTATAACGGTTTTTGATCTGGAGAATATTTAAAATACTTAGTGTTCTGTTTCTTATTTTAAATTTCTGAATGAGATTGTACTGTTTTGGAAATGCATTTCAAATTCCATTTTTTGCAATAATTTTATGAGATATTATGCGAACCATATTCAGGGTATGTGGAGTATGCTGCGCGTAGGTAGTCTTAGTGGACAAAAAGCTTCTGCTTTATCAAATATCTTAAAGTATTCTCCATAAAGGTCACAACTGTTTTTAATTCGCCATCAGAAACTCTCACGCCATTTTATAAGATCCATTCATTTTGACAGTTCTAAACCATGCCAAATTCATTACACTTATAATTAACGTCGAGATTTTAAAACATACTGAAAGACGGGAAGTTACTTCGAACTGACGATCATTTTTTTATTCCCATCGGCTGCATAAAAATTTTTTAAAATAAGCTCAGGAATGGTATAAGCATAGTATAAAGGGATTTCGCCGAAGTCCGCAACAAGTATTGCCCATTCATAACAAATTTCTTTTAATTTCAGGAAGCCTTTCCTGACTCAAAAGCATACATTTTCTTAGCAACAAACGCATAGTTTTAGGATAACGTGTCCACGTCTTCTTCCAAATCTTATGTATTTCCATTAGAGTGACGTATAAGTACAAACGTCTTCGTGCAAGGTCGGAGACTTTTTTCTGCCTGTAGCTGGTGAAGTACTAAGCTTACAATAGAAGAGAGAATTATCAAGTAAGTGGTTGGCTCTTAATGAATTCCCATTGCCATTCCATCAAGGTACTTTCGGTTTTAGCAGACTTGAAGATAATATCGTTCCGGTTGCGGACTTTCTGCAGAGTTTTGAGAAAGATTTAATATCCTGCCACTAAGTTGCCACGTACAAATCATAGAAGAAATTATTGAGAAATAAGCTCAACTGAGTTTCGTTCATCCAAGCTGACTGTTTAGCGTGAATAAAACATAATTTGAAGTTGTTAAAAGCTTCATCGACCCTGTGTTAAAACGTTCAGTATCATCGATCGAGGGTTCAAGGAAGGACAACTTTAATTAAGTCTGTCGGGAGAAATAGAAATAAAGTCTCGTTTGTCGAACTTGCTTAGCTTCTATAATGAGGACGGTTTATTCAGTGTCCATGAGAGGGAGATGATCTATCCAACCCAACTTTCTCCCAAAATCTCTAGCTTTATTTCTCAAACTCCTCTTTCACACGCGTTCGCAAAATCAATTCTTTATCATTTCCCAGATTTTTAATATTCACTCCATTCTCATGAAGTAATTACGAAGAGACAGTTAGAACATTTACTCAGTAGTGGTAAAGAAACTCGTTTCCAAACATTAGAAATTCGTCTCCAAACTATATATTACCATTACAGCTTCACAATAGATACAATTTTAATTTAAGTCGAGAACCACTATATCATCTGGATTCTGAATTTTATCTATATGCACAATATTTAAAGTCAGACGAAAAGTAGTTTAACCAACCAAATTTACTCCCGTAAAACAACTCAAAGTTATTAATCTGTTATAACACTTTCTATCTTTCAATTTTCAATATTGATAGTAGAGACGCTCTTTGTTGAGAGGGTCGAAACTTCTCAGTGACTATTAGATTTCTCTGTATTCAATGGGATTGTTGATATTTTTCCTCACCGAACTGCTCTCCGTATCCATTGTTGTTTTCAGCATTTTCTCAGTTATTTAATATATCACTTAATTCGCCACTCATTCAAAATCTGCTGATATTTTACTCTATGATTTCAGTGCATTTTACATTTGGCATCTCTTATCACTTTACTCTGTTATAAGACATTCGTTTTAGAATTGCACGCGTTTATTTCGTTCGGTTTCATATCATCACCAGCTTTTAAATTATTTATTTTTGTAATAGCTTTAGTAATTTTTTAAAAAATTCTAAATCAGATATATTCACAGTAATTTTTTCTTGCCGTTGGTCTCAGGGAATGTAACTTTATTGAAACTATTTCTATATTCAGGTATTCTATGATCATATCTCGCTTGCTGAGATTAAAATATATATTAGCGTTAGTTTTGAGATCCTATCTCAGGGGAATGTATTTATCATCTTTTCCAGAAAGTGTTCTGATTTGTGTAATATAGCAAACTGTATATATGTGTAAATGAGTATGTCTATGTGGTTCAATATCCTATCTATAGAATTATATATATATATATATATATATATACATACATATATATATATATATATAATATATATATATATATATAATATATATATATATATATATATATAGAGAGAGAGAGAGAGAGAGAGAGAGAGAGGGAGGGAGATGGATAGATAGATATGCACATATAGATATATATGTATGTATCGCTTACTACGCTTTTTGTATAAAGTTTTAGGTATATGGGTATACATGTATTAAATGTTTACACCCACTATAATTATTTTCATATGTATTTGTGTGCGTGTGAAAGCGTTCTCTTACTAATGTGAGCCTGGAAGACAAATTATGCAAAATATTTCCATGTATACTAGTAATTACATAATGCCACGGGAGAGATTGTATGAATGAAAACCACGATAAACACAAGAAGCACGTAAGAAGGACGGTAGCATGATTATATGTTTGTGTTTATATACATATATATATATATATATATATCATATAAGATATATATATTATATAAGATATATTTGGGTGAGGGGATACTTTCCAATATTACCACCAGAAATATAAACTTGATTAAATATTTAACCTGGCGAGATCTTTTATTTGTTATGTATTTCTTTTTGTACACCTGAATGCGGTATAATTAAGATTTCCGAAACCATGTAATAATTTTTTTTCTCATGCTACATTCCTTCTTTCGAGCAGCTTATATATGCGGAAATACAAATGAATACAAATTCTTGTAAATGTTCTCGAGTTTTTCTCCTTAGTTGATTTAGTTAACCAATGAAAAAGATTTACCCAAAGATTATTCCTGAGAAAATAATCTACTGAATTCTAAATAGATAAGTAGAAAGAACGAAAATCTAATCGTTATAAGAAAGGATGAGTATTGTATCTAATAACGAAACAGTCATTTCATCTTCACATAATATTTTGTAATATCGAAATGCCTGAAATGCTAATTTCAGTTCTGACAAAAGATATTGGACAAGTTATTAAAAATCAGATTTTTCTTCTACTTTGCATTATTTATTTTTTTTTTTCAGACAGGTATTTTATTTCAAGTCTGTTTTCAAAACAAAATTTGAAATTGAATCAGTTTTAGGTACTGAAATATTAACTCTCAAATTTTTCACTTGAAAGAAGATGAAAGAATATGTAAAAAAATGTTCCTTTTATCGTTTTACTTTTATCAACTCAGCTATGGAACTTATTTTTTTTAATTACTGTGCTATTATGAGATGATATTTCTTAGTCTATTTCTTCACGAGAACAACTTTAGTAATGTTGGCTTTTAGGAATTTACTACTGTATTGTTAATATTCAACAGTTAGATTCGTTGGAATTAATAGAGGGCTAGTAAATTCGTCTAAGCGTGTCGCTCCCTGGTCCTATAATCTAATACTTTTTGTTCTAGTTAAATCAATAAACTGTCCAACACTATGAAATTAAAAATAAAGCAATTCAAAATAATAAGAAACTATTATTATCGTTCTAGAAATAGTAAATGAAAAGTCCTCAGTGCATGAATTAGGTTTTTACATTTGGTTCAAAGTTACCTCTATATTTTATTGTAGATATTTGTTTCTACGACTTGAGATTCACACTTCTTTTGCAAAGTTTCGTAATATACGCAAGAAGAAACTTACATTATTATACCTTAATACTAGCAAAAATGTTGGACCTGATGTAGCAAGAGAACGAAAAAATATTTTCATTTTCTACCTTATATTAAATATTATGATATTCAAAATAAATATAGGTATTAAGTGCTTATCTTCTCCGCATAAAATAGACGGTAGTATTCCACTGTACAGTCAACAAAAACAAGAAGGTAGATTACCTACCATAGCATAAACTTGTTCCATTGATTTCATGAAGATATCATAATGTTCTTTCTTTCAGCTATACAAATTAGAAACATGTACAATATTATCCCCACTCTTTAAGATAAGCATCTAACGCTTAGTCTCTGAAACAAGAAAATACTAGCCATTCCTCATGATACTCTGTAATTATATTCAACAGCGTTAATATCATTGTATCTACAATTATAACACAATGTTTTCCAATATCACACAGTCATGTTGATAACTTTCTTTATAAATAGCTACATCATTAAACTACACGCATGCTGCATTTTTGTTAGGAAGCCTGACAATCAATACTCTTTAGCGATTATAGTTCTTGAGAATTACTTATTCCTGTTATTTATATGATAGGTATATTTATGTTTCCTATGACTCTTAACCAAGTTAAACTTCAGCACAAATTAGGAAGTATGTTCATTACAGCACTGGTAGCAAAAACATACGTCGCTACGTCTACTATACTAACTAGATTTTTTTACTGCTACTTTTCTGTCTCAAGATTATTTGTTAGGTCGAATCGACATGCCGAACCAGATTCCAAGTTTGGTCGATTTACTTCGTGATTGCTATCAGAAAAATACACATTGTAATTTGATTTCATCTATTATTATGATGTGCATTCTCGCATTTATCTCATCCAGAAAAAATAGCTTTCTTATCTCCCTTTCTTTTCTATTTTTTTAAAGTTACCTTTCAAGATCGGAAAGAAACATTAACGTTTGCA
The DNA here is from genome assembly GCF_006345805.1 of Octopus sinensis. NCBI lineage: Eukaryota > Metazoa > Mollusca > Cephalopoda > Octopoda > Octopodidae > Octopus > Octopus sinensis. The sequence continues at coordinate 92,022,021 of NC_043006.1, read as the reverse complement.
GATGTATTATGATTTTATTTCTTTGGCTTGTTCTGTTTTTTTTATTGGGGAAGGATGTATGGCAAGATAAGGAAATGTCACCCAAACTTTATATTTTCATAATATACCTGAATGAACCAAAAATCTAACGTTATCTAATTTCTATATTTGTACTTCATATTCTTTAGAACTTTACTTTCCCGAATATTTTTTATTAAAAAGTTTAATCCAGAGTGAAAATATATTAGAAAAAATATCTCTACCAAAAGTTTCTTGCTAAATAAAAACATACATAGACGAAAAACGTAATGTGATATTGGGAGAAAAGAGTAGACATGGCGCGTTCTTGACAAATGAATTTCTTATTGAAAAGAGAAGCCTTAAAATCTCTACTGAAAAATCAATGTGTATATTCCATCTCAGATATACAGTTACAAACACGTTTACACTAGTTATATATGGAAATTTAACTGTAGGATACGGACAATTTCAAAACGAACATGGACAATTTCAAAATGTCCTTGAACTATCAATTCCAATGAAGAGGTTGACGGTCCGGACGATAAATTCAAAAGGCGCAGCAATAAATCAGCAAATTGACCAAACTGCACATAGAATACTCCTTTTGTGTTCTCGCTCGCTTACTGCAAATTGTTGAGTGTGGTAATTATAAAACGGAGCAGTCAGTGCCGGCAGGATACTTTCTGGCAATTGAACAAATCAGATCGTGTCTCAGTCTCAGTTGTTAGCGATTTAAACGCGATCTGCTCACAAATTGTTTGTCAAGTATTTTGAACAGAAAATTTAAATATATTCTTTCTTCTATTCTTTTATTTGTTTCAGTCATTTGACAACGGCCATGCTGGAGCATCGCCTTTAGTCGAACAAATCGATCTCAGGACTTGTTCTTTGTAAGTCTAGTACTTATTCTATCGGTTTCTTTAGCCGAATCGCTAACTTACGGGGACGTAAACACACCAGCATCGGTTGCCAAGCGATGGTGGAGAACAGACACAGACACACAAACACGCACACACATATAGTACGTGCTTTAACTATAGTTTTAGAGCATTTTAGCTCTTATTTCTAGCAATGTAACTGTTCTAACGCCCTAGTCATACTTAGTTGCAATTGTAGTTTCCTTTTTGGTAAAACACTAATAATTCTGATGCGCACTCTATACGATCTTTTTACTCCGTTTTTCTCTCTTTCACTCTCTTATTCTTTTACCTCCTCTTCTCCTATTACTATGTCACTCTCTCTCCCTCACGCTTCCTCCCTTGCGCACGTGGCTTCCACGTGATCATCGGCTATTTTCTTTCTTCTCCTAACTGAACAGATTTGGTGTTTTTAAACCTTTTGACCAAAAGAGAGAACTTTTTCTCCGCGATAATTTCAATGTATGTGCATTTAGAATTTAAAAGTCACATATTTTAACTGACCTAAAGTTCACATACACGCGCGCGCGCACACATAAGAGGGGTGCCGAAAAGTTCTTTTAAATGTGTCGCGAAAGGCTTGGTTGGAGCCCCAACCTCCGAGTTCTTTAGAAAAACTGAAGGACCGCTGCAATAAGTGTGTCAATCTCAGAATGGAATATGTTGACTAAAATAATAACTGAGCTTCCTGTATGTTCTTTTACCCAAAGCTAGGAACCTTACAGCATCCTCTCGTACCAGTATGAGGTAGCATCAAAAGGTTACCAGACTAGTTCTGTTGCGAGCCAACATAGGGCAGCACACGGTTGGATGAGGCGAGTGACATCACTGTGATTCCTTCGCAAGTTGTGAAATTTGTGTTGCTGTGATTACGTGTATATTGTAGTCAGCGATTTTGTCATGGAAAGGAACAAAGTGCCAACGAGAAATTTTGCGATAAACTGGGGAGTATGCTTCGGCAAGCTTACGTCGACGAGACAATGGGTTGCACGCATTGTTTCAAGCGGCATGGGTGCTTCAAAAGCGGAAGATGATGAGCGGTCAGGAAAACCTGACACGAGCGTCACCCAGGGCCAGACCGGCAATCGAGAGTTCTAGCCCGACGTTTCAAAGCACTTGCGGGAGACATTCAGCAAAAGTAACGGGAGCCGTGAAGCACGAAAAATTGGATTCTTCACCGAGCTCTCCTCACTGGTGAGTTTCTCGCCGAAAACAACAAGGTGTCGCTTCTGCACCCGCCCTGTTCTCCTGATTTAACGCCTGCATATTTCCATCTCTTTCCCAAGAGGAAAATGCCGCTCAAAGGGCGTCGTATTAACACAGTTGTCGAGATTTAGTGCGAATCGCAGAAGGTCCTTGACTCGCTTACGCAAAACAACTTCCAGACCGGATTCCGAAAGTGGGAGGAACACTGCGACCGATATATTGCTGCACGAGGGGATTATTTCGAAGGGGATGAGGTTAAAACTTAAGTAAATACGTTATTTTTTATATTAAGCATAACTATTCCGAGAACGTTTTGAGCTGGCAGAAACGTTAGCACGCCGGGCGAAATGCTTAGCGGTAATTCGTCTGTCTTTACGTTCTGAGTTCAAATTCCGCCGAGGTCGACTTTGCCTTTCATCCTTTCAGGGTCGATAAATTAAGTACAAGTTGCGTACTGGGGTCGATCTAATCAACTGGCCCCCTTCCCAAAAATGTCGGGCCTTGTGCCTAGAGTAGAAAAGAATAATAACGTTTGTCTTGCTTTAATGTTTGTTGTCCTTTTTAACAATGATACACACACACACACATACAGATATATAATTGTATGCATTAGGTGTTGGAATGTGTTGAATACTTACAGCTTCGTATCTGATAACGCATCGAAATTTATCAGATATGTGATTATGAATCACATGAATAGAAGATTGGCAAACATTTCGATAATTATAGAATTTGGAATTGATTACGTAAGAAGTTTAAACAACTTAATTTTTTGATGGACAAGATTAATCTCATTATATTTTATTTACTGAGAAGTTTAGTTAAAATATAAACAGACTATATTAAACATTAGAGAAAACATGATAAAGACATATACTTCCAAGAAATACTTGGGTAAATATATTGGGAAAGATTTAGAACAGAATCAACAGAAAATATCCATCGTGATTGCTGCAGAACATGGAATATATATTGTTTACGAGTCCCAAACTGGAAATTATTTTAAATTCTGAATAGCAAAGTTGCTAAACATGGGTTATAAATAAATTTATTTCATTTGTATCGCTTTCTATGCAGAGGTAAATACTGCAAATGAACAAAGACCGTGCACACTGAGAGTTGTTAACTGAACAAACGATGTGCTGTTTATCAACTTATTTTGCACATGATAAATACATTTCAACAAAGAATCCACGGATTTTGACAGTTTATTTTTCACTAATCTTGAAATATAGTGTGTAATGACTTTAGGGAAAGACTTACGAGACTATGTGACAGATGTAAAAGTTACTTAATGAGAAAAGCTCGTGCAAGTATCTAGTCATATCTTTAATGCGATAATGGTATCTTTCAAACTGAATACGCTGTAATGAAGTATTGTTTCTGAATGACAAGTTACGGAAAGTTATCTCATAAAGTTGCACTTCATAAGATGGAGAAAAATAATATCAATACATCTGTTCGAAAATGTAATTATGTGCTTCAAAACTGCCAAATAATGAGAATTTGTGGGGTTTATTCTTGTTGTATTCTGCATGTTGAGATTGACGTTCTGATTTTCGTTGATAATAGAGATGATGCGGGAAGACATTGAAATTTACATTGTGAAATGCAGAATACTTATTACGTAATCTTGCGATCAAATAAATTTCTATGAATCATTTTATCATAACGCGTATTGCCAACTGATTTAAAGGCGTTGAGCCTAATTCAATATAGAAATAAATTCTCATTTCTCTTCAGTAGACATGTCAGAATAATATTTTAGAATGAAATGAGTTGTAACCTAAGATAATTTACGTAACATTCATAGAGGTAAATTTCTTTTTGCACTGCATATTGAAATGTATATATATATATATATATATATATATATATATATATATATATATATATGAATGTGTTTCTGTGTACAGTTTGTGAGAAAAGGTGAAATTATATCCGATACAAATAAGCCCGAAATTCACGGTACGTTAGGGCTAACATTCTGTGAATCAATCATGCATTTACATTTTCGCTGGCAGAATATGACAGACAAATTGTTGCAAACCAATTTCTTAAGATATAATATTGGTGCAAATATATAACAGAGACCAGAGCTGAATCCTATACATGTGGTATTTATACTTAATTTAATGTGAAAATCGTAATTTATACACGAGCAGTAATTTTGTATTGAAATATATTATTACTATAATATACGATGTCGCAATAACTAACGTTATATAGCATGTGTGTTGTGCCAAATAAGATACGTAGTTAATCTTCATACCTAATATCATTTCAGTTCTTCAATCTTTAGCGTTCAGATTTCAAATACCACCGCTGTCAACTCATATGTTAATCTCAATGCTGATAGTAATCCCAATCGATTAAGTATCAGGCAATTACAAGCATTGCTTTATTCAATTATATCCGGAAAATATGTGATCAGTTGCTGCTCAATATTTGTTTCTTTTCCTTCTAAATATGTGCGCAAATTTAACGAGTATATTAGAGGTGTACATTTAATCTGCAGCTAGAGGATGAAGAACAACGTATACTGGTATCATAGCAAAACTCTGTGAATACCATAATACATCACAAAATAATTCAATTACGTTAATTTGCTAGCTTATTCATTACCGAATGTGTAATCATGGAATTCTGCAACAACCTGATCAAACCAGATGTTATGCTACTGCACGGATTTCTTAGGCATGTATTTAATTTTTAGTGAGCCATGCTTTGAGCCAAGCTTTCACGAACAAAAGCTATGGAAAGCCAATCGAATAGATACATCTGTTCTTAGGTAGTTGACTGGAAGCGCCGTCCTCTTTGACACCGTCACAGGCTGAAGCTACAAACTTTGTGGCCAAGGTTTCGATATCAAAATAACCCATGAGCCGTAGTTTGTTCCTCCGTTTCCGAAGGTCAGCAGAAAATCATACATTCTACCGTTCACCATTAAATTAAGCTACAAAAATATATTATCATTAGTATGTCGTTGGATCAATAACTGGAATTATTTCATAGTAAATTGGACCCTTCGCCGTCGGGTGGCAAAGAAAATAATTTCTCACTACTGCTGTCTATCACAATGTATTATGTTAGTTTGCTTATACCATGCTTTTATCAGTTTCTAAATATAAATCCAACTTTCTATCAACTCTTCATAATCGGCTGCAGTGCATTAAGAGGATGCATTCATATGCTAATTACAGAAAAGTCTTCCGGACTTATTTCTCTATATAAATTCGAAGTTGCCTTCTCACTTCGCTTTTGCTTCTCCCAGATATCTATTGTTCAGAAAATTTAATTTGCATTATATTAAAATTCAAGTCATGTACATCTCTGTAAATAATGATGCTATAGAATATATTTTCTACTAAATATTTCATAAATATTTGCTCCATCAATACCTCCTAATATATCCTTTTCGGCATACAGACAAAAATGGTTAATTCATATTTCATTTCAAACTTCTCACTTCCATCACATCTCTCTCTTCCTGTTAAGCCATTCATTGATGTGAACATATTCATTCAGTTATTCCAACCTAAACAATATATATATATATATATATATAAACATATATGTATTTAAGGATTCCGCCGAGGTCGACTTTGCCTTTCATCCTTTCGGGGTCGATAAATTAAGTACCAGTTACGCACTGGGGTTAATATAATCGACTTGATCCCTTTGTCTGTCCTTGTTTGTCCCCTCTGTGTTTAGGCCCTTGTGGGTAGTAAAGAAAATTATATATATTTCAGGATCACATCCTTGATAAATAAGAAGGTATATTTCAAATCTGGGCCTAAATTTGATCGCTTAAACATAATTTTGAAACTTATTTACTCATAATGTCCTCCACAAATTCGATCACAATATATCCAACAAATTTACCATGTATTTTCTTGGTGTTAGAGTATGGCAAGATCTTTCAACGCAGTCCTTTCAATGTATTAAAAATTGTAAAGAGGTTTGTTCCTTTATTGCGAAGAAGTCGGTTCATGTAGTCAGTTCTTCATGTCTTCAGTTTATTCAATAGAGAATTATTTTATATACTATCCAACTGTGTCTGTTAATGGAACATCAAAATCAGACTTCTCAGCCTCTGTAAAACCGAACGCCTTTTGGCTATGTAAAACAATATCACGTAATGTGTTTGTTTGCAAACAACTACTTACACGCATGCACATATACGCATATAAACACAAACATACATAAGCGCACACATACATGTACACGCACATATGAACACATATTCATATGTGTGTGTATGTGTGTGCGTTTGTGTGTGAAACATATATACCTGTTTGTGTATTTATATTAATCGTATATCAAGATATATTTCTCTCTCTCTCTCTCTCTCTCTCTCTCTATATATATATATATATTATATATATATATATATATATATATATATATATGTTTAAAATCGCATACGTACAAGCATACCTACCTATCTGTCTATCTCGCTTCTTTATCTCTCTCTCTCTCTTTATATATATATATATATATATATTATATATATTATATATGTATATATATATATGTGTGTGTGTGTATATATATATACATATATATATATATATGTATATATATATTATACATATATGTGTGTGTATGTGTGTGTGTGTGTGTGTGTGTGTGTGTATCCAAGAATTTCACTTTGGTGGGAAACTTTTCTATAAGTCTTCTTTCTTCAGATGCTCTATCATCCTTATTATGATCAACATTACACTTTCTCATAAATTTATCATTTTCGTGTTTTCCGAACATTTCAAGAAAGTAATTATTAATAGTTAAAGATGCCTTTTGAAACCAACAGTCAATAGATTATTTGATAAATCTGACTCTCCAAATCCTCACATTCTTTGTTAGTTCTCTTGCATACACACACACACACACACACACACACACACACACATACATATATACATATATATATATATATATATATATATTATATATATATATATATATATATGTGCGCGCGCGTGTATGGCAACGATGTATGAGTTTAGGAGCTGTATTATATTCGAACACAATAATATTCTAATTTTGGTGTCTTGAAATTGCCTGCTCATAATATTGTATCCCTTTGTGAGGGTTTCGACAGCAAATACAGACAGATATAACACTAATTCGATTAATTCTATTTCTGGTTGGTTTAGGACAGCGCAAAAATGGCTAATTTACTTTAGCATCTCTCAATTCTTATTAAGACATTTCATTCAAGTGAAGATTTTTATATATTTATTCCAATCTTTGCAGTTTTTTATTCAATGATTTAAGATCCTTGACAAAGTTTTAAGTAGTTACATTATCAGGAAGATATTTTGCTGCTAATATATGACTAAACTGCAAAGTTTATCTATATCGATGTAGTGATGTTCGTTTGGTATTTTGAGATATTGCATTTCTATTCACAAAGTCATTGTGTCATTCTGAAAATAAGGACCACGCTAAACTTTATCTAAATCCTAAGGAAATATGTTCTCATTATTGAATAGTTGCTTAATTTAAATAATAATAATCTTATAACAGTGCATCTGGCTTTCAAAAAATAGAGTTTCAATTAACATCATCTCTTTCGAAATAGATTAGTGTTCAAGAAATCTTGTTTCTGATGTCACCTCATGGAGAAGACCACTAGTTTAAAGTTATTTCAATGCGTCTGTCATTAACTGCCAAATTTACACGATTTTAACAAAATTAAAATGTATCTATGTTTTACATATTTCAATGTAGATGATCGGCAAATTCATGGAAACAAGAACACGCTCATGATTCCACACACATACACAAACACACATGCACACACATGAAATGAACACATCCATGTTCACATGTAGAACAACACAGTTATCCATCTTTACTGTTTCACTTCACTGTGAGAAATCTGTGAGAAATCTTAGTAAAAATAAAATTAATTCATTGAGCGATCAACTGAAGTCACAAGAACATCACAAAGGATTTTTTTTACTAATGAAAACTTTAACAATATGAGTAAAATTTTGGGGTCTCAATACGCTGTGCATGTAGCCGATGAGCGTATCTGCAAAACGAGAAGATAGCAAACATGCATAATTTGCGAGTAAATCGGTACATTTAACAACTGGGTTTAATCAATTAATTTTCTTGGTCTCCAAAAATCAACAGCGATGATAATTTAGCGGTATCGACATATCAATTCAAGGCATCAATATAATAGACAAGAGTTCAACTTCCAAAATGCTACCAAAGTATGGGTGATCTATCAATTCATTTCGTGCAACATACGAAATAGATTATACCATAATTCAACGTGAATATATCTCTTAATTACATGTAATTGAAACTTAGGAGTAAAATACATGATATATTACAGCATGGAAATTCAACGTAAATGCAATTATAAAATGAACGGAATAAATGTAGAATTTCTTGAGACAAAAACTGGTCATTTTAAGTTTCTATTTTGTTGTTGTTTTTATGCTTAAACAAATGTTGAAATCATTAATATATATCTGTTGTGGTAAGCGCTGTAAGCGAAGAAGAATCCGATAAAATTATTCTAGTATCCACTTTTCGATTTCCATTTGCTTACGCTGTATTTGACTTATGCTACCAATTCATTTACAGAATAGATGAACACACCGCAAGTTTAATTGATTGGAGTCGAATCATCTCAGTCCAAGTCCTAGAAATGTTCTATGAATTTAGCGATACAGAGAACAGTACAAGTTTACCAGAAACAAAACTATTTGGGAATTGATTAATAAAATCAATAAAGAGGAAAGGAAAATATTCTTTTATTTTGCGTTGGTTAAAGATCCCATAATTGTGAATAAAGGGTATAATTTATAGAACACAGCTCAGTACATGCAGGAATTAAAAACTTTCACAGCTGACTACAACATATGGTATTAAAAGAAGAAGGTTGAAACTACATAATGTTAATAAAAATATTAATCAAACTCAAGAAAAAACAGAAAGGAATATAAAAATAATAAATAGTAGCACAATGATTATATGAATACCAGTTGTATATTTCAGAAAGATATCAGTGATATAACATGCATTAGAAAAATTGATATTAAACGAAAGGTACTGTAGTAGCGATTACAATAACTACGACTTATAATGAAAGATAATTTAAGGGTTTTACTCAGAAGATTATTCTTTAATAAGAACGAAAATATTACGGGATATATTTTGAAACTGTTGATGAGTGTTAACTTAGGGAGGCAAACATGGCTTTTAGTTCGTTAGCTATTGGATTAATTCAATCCTTTGCATACACTTGTACGGGAACAATTGCGTGTGGGTGTATATATATATAATATATATATATATATATATATATATATATATATATATACTATATTATATATATTATATATTATATATATTATATTTGTCTTTAAAATTATTTGTTTTTTTCTCCCCGACTTGTTTCAGCTATGAATTTTGTTTGCTTTCCATGGTGCTGCAGCATAACTTCTTGCTATTTCCATAGTTTTATGCTAGATGTGTCTTGATGAAATAAGAACTTTGATTTTTTTTCTGTAACTACTTTCACTTTCGCTTTTAAAACCTCAGCACTTGTAATCGATTTAACTTCCTCGGATACTGCAGTCAGTGACGTAATGGTTGATTACGTTTATTGTTTGACTAGTCACATGAGAACTGATTTTATTCCTTGAAATAACAAGATGCATAGCAAAAGAACGACAAAGGAGAGCCACTGCCAAAGTAAAATTAACAAAAAAAGAGAATTAACTGTCGAGAAACAGAATACTTGAGAGAAACAGAAGCTTTTCACGAGTGTAAAACCTACGAACAACATAACTTTATCGTTTTGTTTCTCTTCCAAATAACATAAAGAGAAAAAAAGAAGAATATATGACTGCATTCAGATAGGAATAAAAATTGCAGGAAGCGTCGAGAGGGAAGGACTGTTCATACCACATGTGCGCGCGCGCACACACACATAATCACACACATATATATATATATATATATATATATATATATATATATAGGAATAAAATACACTCATCTATATATATATATATATATATATATATATATGTATGTATATATGTATGTATATATGTATGTGTGTGTATGTATAACAGAGAAACCGAGAAAGAAAGAGAGTATGAAAGAAACAACGAAACAAACGCACAAAGGAAACAAAAATAGATAGAGTGAATAGGAAGTAACAAAGAAAAAAAGTAAGGCAATGTGATTTGTTATCGTATAAATAAATTACTAGACATGAGCTGCGGAGGTTATTAAAATTTCTGTTGTAGTCCCTAGAAGAAAGTAATTGAGATGACACGGATACTAATGGCGAGCAGCAGAATTTTATTCGCGTTTCTTAATATATAGATTTTCTACGTTTTCTTTGCTTGTTTTACAAATTACTTTTACCGTATTCTATAAGCCCTTACCATTTTCCTTTGAACTGAAAAATTGATCGCAAACGTTCCAGTGGTAACTGTGCTGGCTTTCACTTTTCAGATACATTATGGCTTGGACTCTATAATGCAGTTTTCTTTTGTGAAACGGTAGGGAGTTATTTCAGGGAGATGTGTCTGTGAAATTTCTCTAGAAATAGTCATCAATCACAACGGCTCAAATCTTTGAAATATATTTCTTCAGATAGCGTCACGACGTTGGCTAGAATTCTTCACAGTTTTACTTTCAAATGACTACTTTCGCTGTTCAAATGCCGCCGATCCTACCTTGCGGCTATTTGTATCAGTTTTCCTTGCTTCTGAAGTAGGTATTTTTGCAGTCCTATGGTGGTTATTTTATAATAGTTTTTTCAGCTGTATAAGGCCTTTACCACCTTCTATACGTTGTATATATAGCCTTTCTATGTAAGATTTTGGGTGGTGCATCCTAGATCCTGTCATTATTTTTTTATTTTCTTGTCTAATTTTGGTTAGTTCATTTAGCGTCCAATTAAGGATATTGTAGCTGTAGCTTATAACTGGGACGGCTAAAGTTTTAATACCTATTATCTTGTTTTTAGCATTGAGCTCTGTTTTTAGTATTGCTCTCACTCCTCTATAGTATTCTTTCTTTCTATTATTATTATTTTATTATTATTATTATTATTATTATTATTATTATTATTATTATTATTATTATTATTATTATTATTATTATTATTATATTCTTAGCTACGCTTGAATATTTATTAATTTCAAAAGTGTTTAATAAAAATAGAATCAGATTTTATATAACAATGGGTAAGCAGAAAAAATTAAATATTTTGATGATAAAAATAAAACATAAAAGTAAGATAAAATAAACTTCCTTTATTAGCGTCTGTCACCCCTGAGAGAAATATTGAGTCAGACAAATAAAATACTATTGGTTAGAATATTAAAATTTTCAGCGTTCCAGAGAAAATACCGGAAATATGTATAGTGGAAGAAGATAATGCTTCAGGTTAAAACCATAAATAAATAAGAAGGAAGTATATCTATGCTTATAAGAATAAGGGCATAAAGCGGGGTCAATATATAAGGATTTAATTAAAACTTATTTTTAAAATAATTTAAATATGATGTCTTGAAAACCGGAAGTAAGAGTTTGTTATATAGCGGAAACTGGGAATTTTGTGTACAATGGACAAGTAATTAGATAGAGCTGGGGTATATAATTATATAAGCTTATCGATAATATAGCCAAAGTTATGGTTTAAGCAGCAAAATTTAAAACTTAAGCCCCGTAAGCTATTAGCATAAATAAATAAATAATGGGTTTGATGTACTTACGAAGAGAAAACACCGTAAATAATATTATTATTAACCTATTAAGTCCCACTGTCCTATAAAAAGTAAATGAGAACATTAAATAAGCTATATTACATCGTCTCAGTGTCCTATTTATTGGACACCGAGTATTTCCATTTCTACTTGAAGTAAAGGAGTTTTAAACGTTTTTTTAAAAACCTATTTTCAATCATTTGTAAAATTTTTTAAATAATATTCAGAAATGTAAATACTCTGGGATTTAATGGGTTAAGAGAGAAAGACAATTCAAAAGGAGGTAATTTAAGAAATATCTCTGTACTTAAATATTTAGCCAGAGGATAATTAAAGCATGATACAATATAAATATATTAATATATTGTTATCTCCTATATTAATATATCAATATAGAGCCAGTGGATGCGAGGAACAAATATATACTTCAGTCAGAAATACAATGTAGTTATGAAACACATGTATATGGACAGGCATAAATAAAAGTTGATAGACAAGGGGAGATAATAAATTAATACATTACTGGAACCAAATCAAAACAGATTACTGAAATTAATGAATGAGAGAAAGAAAAAGCTACCACTTAACTACGCAATAACATACAATATCTTATGCTATTAACTTATTTTGTTTTATTTTAGGGTTTTTGAATTTTCCCGTGTATATTATCTAATTATATTGCATTATGATCGACCCAAAAGAATCCACCGTTAACTATAGTCATTCTTTTGATTGCATACACATTTAATCTTTAATTATCAGCTATTTTATGGATTTCCCCCTTATTTTTAATCTAATTTATACTTTATTTTTTAATTTTTAATTTCTATTTTATTCCCTTATCAGTTTACTAATACTAATTTACGCACTGCTTATCTGCAGCATTAGTATTGGTGCTTAATACATTGTAATATATTGCAATTATACTCATACACCTACTTTCGCATTTTCTTTTATTTAACACCCTAGAATGATATATTGTTCTATTCTTACTTGTATTATAACTCCAATAAATATTCTACCTTCCTTCTCTTTGTAAGGTTTATACCATGTTTTATATATATATATATATATATATATATATATGTTTTATCAGTTAACGGTTTGGAGCCATATACTCAAGAAGCAGGAATAGGAACATCTAATTGTATATCTTTAGCCAACTCTGATGAAATTCTACTTTTAAATGGTTTTAATTATGGTAATTAATTTCCAAAGATCTGCAATCGAAACAGCTGTCAGAGACGATGAATAATATTTTATTAATAAATAGTAATTAATTATCTCTCTATCTTCTTATCTTCTTAAAATATATATAAACCACAGTTTATCTACTTTTGTTACAGTTGAATATTAATTATAATGTTCAACACTTTTTGAATAGGTAACTAACCAGTATTTTCATTTGATTTTATCATCCTTTAATGAGATATGTAAATTTTATTTGTGTGTGTATATATGTGTGTGTGCATGTGTGTGTATGTATATATGTATATGTGTGTGTGTGTGTGTGTATTTACGTCCCAGTAACTTAGTTCAGCGAAAGTAACTTATAGAGTAAGTACCGGGCTAAAACAAAAACAAGACTGGGGTCGATCCTTCGACTAGAATTCTTCAAGGCGTTGGTCCAGCTCGGCATGGCCGCAGTCTCATGACTAAAACAAGTAAAAGACAAAAGGCGTATTTGCAATGCTTCTGCTGTTGCGTATTGTTCCAGCAAAGTTATAGCAGAGGTGATCCAGCTATAGTTTTATGACCCTTATACCAGAGCTGCTCCAGCAGAGTTATACAGTTGCAGCAGTATTCTTGTAGCAGTTGTTTCACTGACAATCTTCATTAGCCTTCTTCAGTCATCCCAGT
>NC_043006.1:91983283-92003283 GCF_006345805.1 Octopus sinensis | reverse complement strand
TATGTATATGTATATATGTATATTTATATATATATATATATATATATATATATATTATATATATATATATATATATGAATATAGGTTTGTATATGTATGTATGTGTGTATGTATGTATTTGTGTGTGTATGTATGTATGTATATATATATACACAAACACACAAGGGTAGTAATTAGTATCGATCCTTTCTTTCTCGGTAATTCTGCAGGAATTTGGACGCAGCAATCTTAAGCAGTCAATTATCCTAGATGCTGCTGCAACCCACGCGATGCTACGTTGTCATTTGATGATTAGAATGCCTGGTACTCTATCTCAAAACTTTTATACTGTAGGGAATTTAAGATATGTGTTCTTGTTAATTATTGGTACATCGAACTTATTGATAATTCATTAAATATATGAAGGCTTATTTAATGTAGCTTATGTGATATCGATATGCCCGTCCTTATCTTGCCTATTTCATGCGTGCTTTGAGTGTGCCGTGGTATTTCCCTTTTGAGGGTTAAATGTTTTCTGTTTCTAAAGAACTGTGTTTTCTTTTACGCCACAATACTACTGCTACACAATTCGTTTACTCTTATTCAAAGAGCGCGTTTCAGTGTTTCTATTCTTACAATTATCTCCTCGTGATTTCTTCACTTTGCATTGAATTGAAGTGTTTCGTGGGTAACGAGTAAAATTAGTTTTGTTTCTCGAAACAGCTGGAAAATGAAACTTTCTTGTTTTTTCAGTACTTCCTGTCAGTGATGCCTTTTGTTGTTTTGGTTGTATTTATTATCCATTGTCTATGGAAAGGATTCATTTTGCAGAAATACAAATTCTGCATTACTTATGATTATTAATGCATGTGCAACAATAAATAACCTTGACACCAACGAGTATCAGGAATATATAAACATATATATATATATATATATATATCAGTATGTGTGTATGTATGTATGTATGTATGTATGTATGTATGTATGTATGTATGTATGTATGTATGTAAACGAGGTTGAGTCAAAAAGTAATGCCATTTTGATTAGGACAGGTATAATTACCAACACAGGAACAAGTATCATACATCAAAATTAATCTGGCCCCACTGAACCTTCTGTTTATACTGCATTTATCTCACTCCTACGCTTATTGTTTAAACTATGATCAGCATCCGTGCTAAGCTCATTTGCAGAAATAAGTTAGAGCATTCTAAATACCTTCACGTTCATTTGAATCGAGATAAAGAGTTATAACAGGTATGTTTCAAGTGTGATAGTGTGGATATTTATGTTTTGTAGTTTATGAAACTTATGTCTCAGTAGGGAGTTTGGAATGGGGTATCGGATCATTAATAGCAGGAGTTACATATGCAATGAATGTGTCCGAATCCATTACCTTATACAAGAGTAGAGGGTCGAAGGCCTCAAAAGTGACCTCCCTCCACAGTAGCCAGAATGAATGGCACATATATAAATGCATAAGTATATGAGAAATAGAATTACATATATGCTTACATATATAAATACATACACGGCTACATGCACACGCACCTATTCATATATACATGTATGAATAAAATAAATATGTGTGTGTGTGTGTATACATATACATACAAATATAAAAATAAAGACCCCCTTCGGTCATGAATGACCATGGGATTGCACCTAGAAAGTTACCCTCCTAAACACAAGTCCGGGCAAGGTTGTTTATGGAAGACCAGCAGTCGCCCATGCATACCAGCCTCCCCTCTCCACGCCACCAGTGTTATCCAAGGGAAAGACAAAGGTCGATACAGCTTGGCACCAGTGACGTCGCAACTCATTTCTACAGCTGAGTGAACTGGAGCAACGTGAAATAAAGTGCCTTGCTCAAGAACACAACACGCAGCCCGGTCCGGGATTCGAGCACACAACCTCACGATCGTAAGCTCGACGCTCTAACCACTGAGCCATGCGCCTTTAAACGATACAAATATAGTATATAGATATACTAGCAGTATTGCCCGGCTTTGTGTGACTATTAATCGCACTGAGGAAAATCGATTAATCTGCGAGTGCAAAATCAATACTTTCTTACACAATGTACGTACGTGCGCTCGTGCGTTCTATTCACACGCAAATTAAGCTAAACTTGGATGAAGTTCAATCAAAATTCAATTATTTTGGTTTTAAAATCAAGCATTTAATGCCCTCTATTTTTGCGCTTATGTGTTCCATTTCCTCAATAGGAAGTACGTAGAAGCGTTTCATAAATTTTTGTTGATCAAATAATTGCATTGTTGAATTAATCTTTTAGATCACTATTTCTCAACGGAGATTTCAGGGGAGAGTTTCAGGGAGTTGCTGGCTATGTATCGTGATGATCAAAAATCCGGCCTGCTAAAATATGGTTAAAGTGATTCAAACTGCAGACTCAACGCAAAATGGTCACGTTTAATTCAAAGCGTTAAAAATGTTATGAAAACAATTGGTATGTGTTCACAAAGTCCAAACGATTAATACGAAAAAACCCTCCCGGTTACATCCCGAAAATTCATTTCTTTGCCGAATTTCTACAATGTTTACGGCGATTCGTTTTTATATCTTGATTTTTTACTTTTCATGCAATTTACGCATGCTTGCACGCGTGGTGAACACATTTCACGTCAAACAGCTGACTGAGTAAAGTTCACTATTCAATGCATGGGATAAGGCCTAAACAAACACATTATCGATTTTTGCACTTGCGAGATGAATTTCGGAACAGAAATGGTGCAGTTCAATTTTCATTCGCCTAAACTTTAAGTGACACATTTTTGGTGGTTCTACGATTTGTTGGCCAGGAGGAGATGTGCCGGAAAGTTAAACATACAGACACACACACAGATACACACACAGACACACAAGTTGAGTTTTATATATGTAGATGTATACGTGTGTATATTTATGATCATCCATTTTAACTGATTTAATACGACATAATTTTCTTTATATTTCATTATTTATGTATTATTTATCGATATATTAAACATAACTGTGTGTGTGTGTTTACATATACAACACTTGGCATATGATGACAAAGCGGAATTCTGAACATCTGTTTATTTTCACTTAATATCTAATATCTCGTTTGATCACTTCCTCTGTCTTTATTTATTTATTGCGTACTATAATTGTTGTAATGATTATTTTAATTGTTATGATTTAATTTTGTTTTGAAGTTATTTCTGAACTTTTCTACATGTATATATGCAATGTTTTTAATATTGTAAGAGCCATTTGTATTAGCCAAACTGGCCATTCGAATTGAGAATGAAATTACCGTTCTGAAACAATTAGTCTCTCAAATTTTAAATATATATATGGGTGTGTGTGTGCATGCAAATCTAACTTGAAGTGATTTGAACTGAAAGTGTAGACAATACGGCGAAGTGTTGTATTTGTAGCTGGAGTGATTCTGCCGAAACTTTGCCTGATTAAAAAGTGAAGTATCTTGAAATGACTCATGGTACATAAGAAGCAAATATTCCTAAAGTAGTTGTAATGGATACTTGCAAACTCTGTTTACACACGCCTGATTAGAAGCGTCGGTTCCCATGATTAATTAGATATGTCCGTAAGGGAGAATAATAACAAAGGATAAATGTAGACATCTGCACTCAATAAACAGCAAATAACTATTAGCTATTTATTGAATGCAGATTATAATTGGAGTGGGTATAAAGTAACAGAAATTAATATATACTGTTATAATGTTACACTATGTAATTACTTGGTACGTTACAAATTCCTAGTTGGATATTTGAGTTTGAAGGATAGTAATTTCGGCAAGATTTTTTCGTTAATGTTCTAACTCCGACTCTTTGCATGTGATGAGAGAGCAGTTGCTAATAAACTGTGAGGAATGCCTTTCAGTGACGGACATTGAATCGATTTCTAGTTGGAGTTACTTGTTATCTGTGTCAATAATAGTGTTTCTGACCAAGACGTTATCGTTACAACATCTGTACATAAATGCCCCACGTGGTGAGTACGCATTCAAGTTTACGCGACGATGCCTTGTTTATACAAGTTTTAGATATGTCTTTGAACCAGGCGTTATGTGAATATGTTTTATAATAATTTGCTGTATAACAGGAACGTTAAAAACGCATGCATTTCGGCGAGAAAAGAGCAAAAGCAACATGCATACACGCATGTTTATTTCTATACACATACACAAACACACACAAACACAAACGTAGACGTAGGAATCATTGTGTGGTAAGTAGCTTGCTTATCAACCACATGGTTCCGGGTTCAGACCCCTGCGTGGCACCCTGGGCAAGTGTTTTTTACTATAGCCTCGGGCCGACCAAAGCCTTGTCAGTGGATTTGGTAGACGAAAACTGAAAGAAGCCTGTCGTATATATGTAGATATATATATGTACGTGTGTGTGTATGTTTGTGTGTCTACATTTGTCACCCAACATCGTTTGACAACCGATACTGGTGTGTTTATGTCGCTGTTATCTAGCGGTTCGGCAAAAGAGACCGATAGAATAAATACTAGGCTTACACAGAATAAGTCCTGAAAGGCAGTTCTCCAGCATGACCACAGTCAAATGGCTGAAACAAGTAAAAATGTAATAGAGAGATACATTATATATATATATGCGTTCCGATGTGTGAATGTGCGCTTGTATGTAATAGAGATTTCTTGCTGTGCAAATATGATTTCCATTATTCAACAGACAACGGAAAGCCGATATTAGCCATAGACATTTAGCGATGGGCTATACGAAGACGATGGTGTGTTCTTTCATTTATATGATACAAGATAGTTAATCTACATACTGTAGTTATTTAAAATAAGATTTAGTACAGAAATCTAATACTGACTGTAACACACATAGCAAGTATACTTAGACATCATAGCAGTCGGTGAGTTCATTTTATTATGTGAGAGGTTTACATTTCGAAATATCCAATGTGCATTGTAAACATCAGGACTTAACTACCTGTCTCTTACGCTAGTTATCCTTAAAAATATCCTTCTTATTGCTGTTCAAACAAAATATCGCTCATAAGTAATTGTAAACACGCATGATCATAAACATCCACAGACGCCACTGGCAAGCGAGTTAAATAGTGGTTTTAGGTGATTATAGAGTTGTTAGAATAGACAAAGTGTCATTCTCTCATTATTTGGCACAACAGCACAATGGCAAATTGTTAGCTAGAGGGAGAGCGGATAACATCAGCACTTGGCTGCTACTTATTTGCAGATGAAGAGACAGGGGCAAGTAATTTGCCCAAGGACATAGCACTCCGCCACGAGCAGGGATCAAACACACGATACTAGAATCATCTACATTTTGTTTATTTGTTTCAATCACAGGACTATGGCACCATGATTGGGCACAACCACAGGGGATTTAGTAGCTCAAACACACTCCAGTGCTTATGTTTTTAAGTACAGTATTACTTAAAACTGCTACCTTACGGGGGACTAATCAAACCAACACTAGATGAGTAGCAGTACAGAGAGACAAACAGTCACAAAGATACTCACGCAATGATATCTTTATACGAGTGGGTCAGAGGCATTACTTATTGAACGCCCCTCGTATATATAAAACTGAGAATGTGTGTCTGTCTGTCTGTCTGTCTGTGTGTTTCCCTAAAACTTGAGAACTACACAACCAATTTCATTCAAATTTTACACATGCCTTATTTAGGGTCTGGGGAGTGTCATCGGCATAAAAAAATTTTAACTTTTTGCCTAGGGCAAGCCCACAGCAATATCATATCTTCTCCACTACGATTCCCTAAAACTTGAGAACTACACAGCCAATTTCATTCAAAGTTTACACATGGGTCCATGTAGTTTCATGGGCAAAACAAAATGTTCAACTTCTTGCCTAGAGCGAGCCCATAGCAATATCATATCTTCTCCACTATTTACGTGCTAAAAGTGAAACAAAACGTTTCTCTATTTTATGTCAGATACTTTCACTTTAACAATAAAAATAATAATAATAATTGAATTATATGTAGTAAGTATTAAATTAAAATCAAACTAAAGTAACTTGACAAAAGTAAAATTAGCAATTGGTATAAAATTGCATCAATGATTTGAACTTGAATAAGTGGTTTTACATGAATGGGAATAAATAAAAAATAAAATTTAAGTGCAGAAATGGAATAGTCGAGATGGAGGTGTGCGCGGCTTTATATTATTTGCTAATTAGCTAGCATTAAGTATCTATGTGAAGTTTGGCTGTATGTAATGTCTGTTTTCTCGAAAGATGATTCTACTGAGTACCGCTGTTGGCTTATTTCTGGTCTATAAATGGCTATAGCTTCAACGGAGTACTGCAGTTTGGTTTACCGTAAGTTTTGTTGTTATTATTATTTCTGTTTAACTATTGTTATCACGTTTGTTAGTTCCTCGTAAGGGAAGCGTTGTTGTGTTGCATTTGTTAAATAATTGTAAACCGTAACCCTCCCCTTTTGGGAGAAGGAGCTTTGGCTACTGTTTAAACATTGAATTGTGTTCCTGTTTGGGGAAATTGACAATATTTTCACCGTTTACACGGAAGCATTTATGTTAAAATGTCTTCGATAGAAAAAAGTCCAAAAATGAATATCGCTGCAGCCGTCAGCGGGCGCGAATTCATTGAAAATAAAATGGAAGAAATACAAACCTATTTCGGATTGATCACCGACAAAGACGGTGAATCTAGGATAACACCACCAAACGAAATAAAAAATTAAATTAAAGAAAAGACTATTGTCTATAAAGTATACAATGTAGAGAAAAAAAAAGATTTGAACACGTGGAGGAAAGCACCATCGAAAAGTGTCTTGGTGCGACTATGAAAGATATCAAGTATCTAACCAGAGGCAGTAAATTCGCCACAATGAAAGCAAGGTTCGAGTCAACAGAGCGTGCAAAGGAGTACTCGACTCGAACCTTGCAAAGTGGAAATATTTTATCTGTACCTTTATATCTGGGACGTATGACGTCCCGGATAAAAATTTTAAATGTCCCCTCAAAAGTAGAGGTAGGCTGGATTGTAGCCACACTTCTATACAAGAGGGAGGACAAGATACAATTGATCGAAATTACAAGAGGCGGGATAACAATTCCAGTCTGTTATATATTTTGAGTATTGTTATCACTAGCAATATCAAGATATAAGTTTGTATTTTGTATTTTATGTGTAGATGTATATATATAGATGTACATGTAATATGTACACATATATATATACATATATACATGCACTAGCACAATGACCCGGCAACGACGGGTCATAATGCTACTATATATATATATAGGAATGAAAATATATATATAAAGAGACGAACACAGAAAACAGACAGGTCATTCGAAGCATTTAATCTTCAGTCAGAAACCGGATCATTATAGCAAATTTCGGCTGATTAATTCTGATATTTGCTCCAACAGGGCCAGCCCCAAGGAAAAACTAAGCTGTGAGTATTAGATTTCTTGGTAAAAGGAACGAATGTAAACGCAACATAGACGAATATAAATACAAAAAAAAACGAAAAAAAAAAATAACAAGAATGGTTAACAGCAGGTGTCTTACGACTTTAGACAAACTGAGACAAAAATAACTTATCTAGCAGGCGTGGAAACAATTGCCTTTTCGGCAGAGGGGAAACGGTGTTGAGCGGGCCGCGATCACCAACGGAATGGCTTGTTAAGCAGCAGGTCGCAAGAGGGTAGAGAGAAAGAAAGAGAGGGTAGAGAGAAAGAAAGAGAGGGTAGAGAGAGAGAAAGAGAGACAGAGAGAGAAGGAAGTAAAGAGGGTGGAAGACAGGGGACAGAAGCAATGACCAGAGAATAAGAGAGAGAGAGAAAGAAGGAATTAAAGAGGATGGAAGGGAGAGGGGGGAAGAGACAGAGGGCGCCAAAATAGCTTAGCAAAGAAGCAATGGCGCATAGGGGAGAGCGAAAGAGAAAGACAGAAGTGAGGTATAGAGAAAGTATTTAGAAGTCGTACAAGGGTAAAATGTAACATACATAAGGGAAGGTGGTGTACGTACACCGCAATAATATAGGAATGAAAATATATATATAAAGAGACGAACATAGATGTATATATGTGTGTGTATGTGTGTATATATATACACACCATACCTTGTGTGAGGACTGAATACGTGACTTCAAATCAGAAGACACCCCACCAGTTATCTTCTGACAATTCACAATATTGATCACTCCAATCTATTCCATTTCTTCCTTCTTGATGGACGTAACTCTCCTTCCCTCCCTCCATTCTCAATTGCTGACTAAAATTACTCTTATCTTCATTTTTATCTCTATCTTTACTTTTGGTTTTAGTATTATTTCATTTACTTATTTACTATATATTATCCCCTTCTTCTTCTTCTTCTTCCTCTTCTTCTTCTTCTTCTTCTTCTTCTTCTTCTTCTTCTTCTTCTTCTTCTTCTTCTTCTTCGATACACATTTTTTGGTATTTTTATATATATTTTCCTTTTTTCGTGTATATATTTTTTGGTGTACTTCTAAGAAAAACTTTTTGCAACCAGTAAAACATACATTTTTCAGCCATTTGAAGCTCGAAACTCATATCAATGTCATTCTTTCGAAACATTTTATTAAAATAAAAATTATCCCAAAAAAGGCATCGCTACTCATTTTTTCATATATATATATATATGTATATATGTTTTAAAATTTTAAAACATAGGAATAATACAAATCTGTTAAATAACCGTTGTGAACTAGGATATCTTGCATACATCGCACAACCCGTACGTTTAAATATTTTAAATAATAATATTGTGACCATTCCTAAATTTTTCAAATTCTACTTCTTTATAACTAAATAAGAATGAGTATACCGTTCTAGCTTTTATTTAACATGCACAGATTACTAAATAACTTCATTGCATATTCAGAATTAAATTCTCTTTTTTTTCTGATAATCTCCTATATTAAATAGTAAAAATTCTATGTCCCTAAGGAAAATACTCAGTTCATCTTGATTACCTCACTTCTATTTCTTAATATATCATTAACCCCGGATATCTTTACCTAACTAATTAGCTTTTCTCCGCGAGTAGTAAATATTATGTCTAACAGATTCTTTAATTTAATTCATTAATAACAATTCACCATCTACTAAATCTGAGAAATTTACTCTTCTTGATTACTTCTCTTCCTAAGAATGAATCACCTTCTACTAAACCTAAGAAAATTACTCATCTTGATTACTCCTCTTCCATTTTTTCTAATATATATATATTTGACCCCTAATATATTCACTTAATTAATAAGACTTTTGTCCACAATTATTGAGTATTATGCCTACTCATAATAAATGATACATTTTTTCTCCAAAATTAATAAATATTAGATTTATAATTATCTTTTAATCCAACGTAGCAAAATAATCAACACCTACTAGCTAAATATAAATCTGATGTATATAATTGTAAAGGAATCTCTGTATTCTCTATAACTTTTTAGCATATGACCTAGTTTTCTTGATACAAAATCTATTTGCCAAATAGAAGTAAACAGCAACTAAGGCATTATAATCCATTTTCTACTTTAATTTCTTTAGGAATGACTTCTGACATTTATTTCACCCCTATTTCTATAAATAGAAAATCTCTTTTGTCTCCATTCAAATGAATATCCTTCCCGACCTTCTTGCAGTTCAAAATAACTTAAAGAATATTCTTCAGTCCGAAGATAAATTCTATTACCTTAATGTTCTTAAAATTCAAATCGACATCTCTGTTTATATATCTAACCTCTTTTTAATGTTATCAATTAATATGAAAACATGTATATGTATTAATGGAAAACCTCTATAAATGGCTGATGATTGCTCAACATTTTAAAACTGTTGTAATACTTACAATGTTTAATGAAATGATGTAGCGCGAAACGATCGTACCAAATTACCGAAGATATTCTTGTTGCTTATTTTGAGTATATATATATATATATATATTATATATATATATATATATATATATATATATATATATATGTTCAGCAAAATTTAGATTCAAATGAATATGGTACTTAAGTTAGATGCACCAGAATTCTGTTTGGTGTTATCCATATAAATCCATGGGGTGATTATAATCAAAATAAGCAACAAGAATATATATATATATATTGGGTTGTCCGGAAAGTTCGTGCCAATTTATATTAGCTTACCTTTCGACTTATTTTAGAACATGTTTGAGTCCATAAAATAAGATTTGACTACACCTCCATTTAGAGCACAGTTTAAGCTATCTTTTCGTGGATGAAGGTTTACGTTCCTATAACCTGTGTTAATTCTATAACTCTGTAAAATGGAAGACACGAAATTTCATTTTCGGCACTTGATGCTTTTAGGAACCAGGCAAAAATTGGTGCAGCTCGGCTGGGATGTGTTACCCCACCCTCCTTATTCACTAGATATTGCTCCTTCGGATTTCCACTTATTCAGATCTCTGCAGAATAGTCTTCAAGGTAAAGATTTCAATTCCTTGGATGACGTATAAAGACACCATGATGAATTGTTTGCCATGAAACCACCTCAATTCTGGGAAGAGGGTATTTTCAAGTTAAAGGAAAGATGGAGACGCATTATGCAACAAAATGGTTCATATTTGCTTGATTAAAAATTAATGGCAAGTATTTATTGACCTTTTTCTTTTCTTTAAAAATCGGCACGAACTTTTCGGACAACCCGCCCCAGCATGGCCACAGCTCAAGAGCTGAAACTGGAAAACATAAACATAAACATAATATATATATATAACACAAGTAAATAGAAAAACATTAACACATATTTTGGTGCATTGGAAGTTCTATCCTTGTAATTAAATTAAATTTTTATACAAAGTTTGAATTGAAGCGATTTCTTAGACCAAAAGCTATTTACGCCTCAACTCCAAATACTTTCGAAATCATGAATATTTCATCGAAAATCTATTGACTTGCCTCGTGTATTCATCTCACTTCGTTCCTATGTATCTCATCTTCGCAATTGTTATTAAACATTTAGTCTTACTTACGATTCTGTATCTTTGCTTCTATACAACATTCTCAATGCTCTACCATCAGCACTTCAAACTCAATATTAACTGGATTAAAATCAGCAATTAATTCTAAGAGTGTGTGAGGTGTTGCGAAAGCTATAGCCACTCGCCATTGTTCTCTGACTAACACATTTAAACAAAAGTATGTGCTTCAGTTGCTTATAAAGGAATTTAACGTATTAGCATTGTTTGCAATATAATGGGTCTGCTTAGGTCAGTGTTTGGATTTCATGGTCCGCTGTGTAAACCGTACAGAATCATATGTAGCCTTCCATTATTTTGAAATTCGATAAAATACGCACAAGCAATGTAGAAGAGCGTTGTTAAAGATGGATTAGTATTAAATTGAAATCTGATATAGCATATGTTCTCGTGTCTCAGATACAATTCAACGGCTTCACCGCTGATTAGTTATGTTCTAACGTTCTAATCAAGCAGAGAAATATCAATGAGAATCTTTAAGAACGATATACTAGTATAACATTACTTCTACATTTATTAACTCGGCCATTATGAATAATCAACATGCTCTAAAATCTTATTAAAGGCGATATTCATATTCTTTCAATGCTCAGAAATTAACTGAATGTCAGGTCATCAACCGTACAAAAAGAAAATAGATCTTTATGATATATTACGTTAATATTGCAGCCGTATCCGTGCAACGCTATGAAAGTTAGAAGCACATAAGGTGCAGGTTTACACATTCAGTTCAGAAGAATGATCGGTTAAACATATGGCTACAATTTCGATCCCACTTCTCGGTACCATTTAGATGTTTTTCTCAGAATGGAACTAAAAGCCTGAACAGTATTGAATAAAATTTCGTAAAAAAGAAACTGGAGTTACTAGTGAGCCGAATCCAACTGTTTTAAATAATAATAATAATAATAATAATAATAATAATAATAATAATAATAATAATAATAATAATAATGATGATGATGATGATAATAATGTGCCTATACCATCTTTTTTCTGTTGTTATTCCATAATGTTGGCATAGCTTCCAGTGTATGTAGGTTCCAACTCTGTCATGTCTGTGAATATATTCCTTCTTAGCCGGGACAGGGCAGCCAGAGATAATATGATTTATTGTTTCTTGTCCATCTCCACATATTCAGCAGTTACTTGTTATATTTCTTTTCATTATATGTTTTTGGTAATTTCTGGTTGGGAGGTTTTGGTCTTGTGCTGCAGTTAAGAATCCTTCTGTCTTTGCTTTGAGCCCCGAGCTTTCCAACCATTGTTGGGATTTTTCTTTGTCTATTTCTTTTGCATTTAGTTTAGTCCAGTATTTACAATGAAGGGGCTCTTTTTGCCATCGTTTTATCATGGTTCTTTGCTGTTCTATTTTTAGTTTGGATTTCATGTGTTTTATAGCTTTTGTTGTTTTTTCATCTTCTTCTTCTTCTTCTTTATATTTATTAGGTGGTATGATTTCTTGTTTTTATTTGTCAGCTTCCTTAAATACTGAGAACGGTTTTTTTGTTTTGCTCATGTCTTGCCGCTATTTGTATCAGTTTTTTCTTCCTTCTGAAGTAGATATTTTTGCAGTCCTATGCTGGTTATTTTATAGTAGTTTTCCAGCTGTATAAGGCCTCTACCACCTTCTATACGTTGCATATATAGTCTTTCTATGTCAGAAGCAATTCCTATCATAGTAGGTTCATTAGGCATGATAAAACAATATTCAGACAAATACATAACAAAAACACCAGGACTACAGAAGATTGCACTACTAGGCACTGCACACATCAGAGCATCACAACAAATCACAGCACATACCCAAGGCACACAGAGCTGCGCTCGGTAGTGAAATGAAAGCACGCTATAAAAATAAAACTACTGAATGATAATAATAACAATAATAATAATAATAATAATAATAATAATAATAATAATAACAATAATAACACTAATAATTATAATAATAATAATAATAACTATAATAACACTAATAATAACAATAATAACACTAATAATTATAATAATAATAATAATAACTATAATAACACTAATAATAATAATAATAATAATAATAATAATGATAATAATGATAATAATAATAATAATAATAATAATGATAATAATAACAATAATAATAATAATGGACTTGACAGAGCAAAAAAGTGGTACGAACATAAATCCGAAGGCATCATCGAAAATGATAACGCAAATATTTTATGATTCAGTGTGACCATGAGATAGAGAATAGGAAACCAGACATAGTGTTAATTGAGAAAGAAAGCAAACGATGCTGGATCATAGATATAGTATGCCCAACTGACAACGAAGTATGCGATAAGACAAGAACGAAAAGCCGATAGATATGACAGGTTAGCTTGGGAGGTTAAGCATTTGTGGTCGATGCAAAAAGTGGTAGTAGTACCAATAGAGGAAACCGGGACAAGATGGACCGCTGGGATAAAACGGACCAGCTCCATGGAACTTAACCGCCGTGAACGCTTTGTAATTGAGACCGTCGCGAACGCTTTGTAATTCAAAGTTACTTCCCTTCGATCTCACGTCCCGAAAGTTTTATTTTGGCGCCAGTTTTCACGACACTGGAAGAAAAATACTGAAATTCAAGTCTTCAATGTAAGTATTGCTTTCAAATATATTATGTTAATGAAATAAATACCAACACCTTAGGTTTGCATGGCCTATCACGTTTTGAAACATTTCAAATGTCAATGTTTAAGCAGGAACAGCCTTGATTTTTCCTCAGCTTTGGATGCAGAGCAGACATTTTTTCAGTTCTATATTTAAGAGATGAGGTATTATGTACATTGTTTACATTATTTACATTTGACAACAAACAAGATGAGGACAAATATCCGTCAAATGTAAATAATGTAAATAATGTACATCTGTTTGTTGTAACCTGAATGGGGCAAAATGGACCAAATGGTGTTGTATCAAAACGGTCCACTGTCCCGTTTTGCCCCATATGTGTGCATGTTATTTGTGTGTGTGTGTTTGTGTGTGTGTGAGTGTATGCGTGTGTGTGTATTAGTGTGTTTGTGCATTATGCATATGCGTGTTTGTGTGTAACATCAGCATTGCTTCGCAAATCGTCACAAGCGTGGAATATAGTTGTATTTTCGTAGGTGTTTGCCTGTATCTGGATGCGGCTGTATTTGTGCATAGATGTGGTATGACAGATCGTCTTCCTTTTGCCACAAAGGTAGATTCTAACTTCCGATAAAAAGATGAGAATAAAATAATGAAGATACTGAAATATATTCCGGTGCAAATACAATCAAGCAAAGTCACTCAAGGAAGTGAACGAAACGTTTTCCAATCATTGAATCATAAAAAGAATAACAAAAATAAAAAAAAATATTTTATAAAGTGTTTCTGTGTTCCACAAAACCTATTTACATTTCATGCAGAATTGTTTCTCATCGTCTTTCAAAAGGAAACGCATAAAGGCAAAAAAATGGCCGTGAGTAGAATTTTGCTTCCATATTCTGATGAAACATCAACTGACGAAATGTCGAAAATTTCGAACAATCCGAGTGAAATTGAAAGTTGGTTTGCAATGTCCAAAATAATTTCCTAAACATATGGATATTTCATTTTATATCTTCGATTTTAGAATGTATCATTTGATCCGACATAAGTTAACAAATAATTTTACAATTAAAAAGTGACTTAACATCCGGTAAATATATTTCAATGCTTTAACCGCTAGAAAACATAGATTGTCGTATTAGTGTTGCGCGTTGTCTTCGAGTGTCATTACTTGCGTTTATTAAGGTGGTGAGCTGGCAGAAACGTCAGCGCACTGGGCGAAATGATGTGGCATTTCGTCTGCCGCTACTTTCTGAGTTCAAATTCCACCGAGGTCAACTTTGCCTTTTATCCTTTCGGGGTCGATTAAATAAATACCAGTTACGCACTGGGGTCGATATAATCGACTTAATGCGTTTGTCTGTCCTTGTTTGTCCTCTCTGTGTTTAGCCCCTTGTGGGTAGTAAAGAAATAGGTATTTAATCTGCCGCTACGTTCTGTGTTCAAATTCCGCCGAGGTTGACTTTGCTTTTCATCCTTTCGGAGTTGATAAATTAAGTGCAAGTTGCATACTGGTGTAGATATAATCGACTGAATCCCTCCCCCAAAATTTCGGACCTTGTTCCTAAAGTAGAAAATATTATTTACTCTCAACCATTATCATTACTCCAGTTGATATGATATTCTTCAACTATACAAATATCATTGTCATCTTGGTAAAAAAAAAAACCCGCTCTTACTCTATAAAGTAAATCATTTGATCGTCATCAGAAATCTAGAATTTTTCATTTGCCAGTTAACATTTATAAGTAAAACAAAATAGGCGTAACTTCGTCCCGAACATAGGAGGTTTCTTTATATTTTCATTTATATCACCAAGTGATATACTTTATATATTTTACTCAGTTTAATATCATAAAATTTCCAAATATCGATGCACAGCAGATTTATTTCATACTTTTTCGCTATATCGTCTGAATTATTTAAATTTTCATAATAAATATAAATATATTTCTTGTTTTATAGTTTTTCACTTTTAATATGAACACGAATATTTAAATGTGTGCGCTCTTATATATGTGTACTCATGAATGCACATACACATTACACTTAGAAACACATTGCATTGTTGTATGTTTATATATAAATACACAATATATACATTTATGCGTGTGTGTGTGAATTTGCGTATGTACATACTCACAGATAATTCATATATAATGTATCTATATGTCAACACACGGACACACACACACACACACACACACATATATATATATATAGAGAGAGAGAGCTATCTGTTCATCTATCAATCAATTTATCTGTCTATCAACATATATATATATATATATATATCCACGTATGCGATTTCGTATCAATCTATTATTGTCTCCGCCAAGATGATTGAAACCATAGCAACTTACATGTCAAAATGCTGTGATATGTATATAAGTGCAAGTTACTTATTAAACTAAACCGAATTTATTTATGGTTTGAGAAAAAACGAGAACCCAGTTGACACTAAAAGTTTAATCCATTACATACGCAAATAATTTTAAGCAGTACAAACTGGTAAGTAAAAAAAAAAAAGAAAAAACAACAACGAAAACCCGTCAGAATAAAACGATTTTTGAAAAGCAATCAACGATAGTATATACTTGTATGGGTTTAAAATATATAAATGCAAATATTTAACTGCAAACCTTACGCTATATACATATATAGCGTTTGTTGTTACATATATATAATATATATATATTATATATATATATATATATATATATATAACACACACACACACACACACACACACATATATATATATATATAATATATATATATATATATATATAATATATATATATATATATATACATATATATATATATATATATATACATACATGTTTTCTAGAAACTGTCACATTATGTTTCTGTGTTTCTGCCGCCTCATGGGAGACACGTAATTCGTTATAAAAGCGACAGATGTGCTAGAATAAAAAAGATCTGTCGAGATAAAATGTTCTATATTTGAAATTGTCCAGAATGAAACAACGTTAAATGCAACATATGCGTACTTAATGTTCTAAAAGAACGAACTGTTTCACATCGAAGGTTTTCATCCACTTAAAGTTTGCAATAAGCAATGGAGAGCAGAACTCTTTCTCTTTCTATATTATTGTAGGTTTACAAGAATTTTCCTGGAAATATTTATATTGTACTCTGGAAGTGGAAAGTGCAGTATAATCTGCACATAATATTTTATATATATGTGTGTGTGCTTGTTTGTGTGTCTATGCATGCATGTGTATGCCTATATATATATATATATATATATATATATATATTATATATATATAGGCATACATATATATATATAGGCATACATATATATATATATACATATATATATATATATATATATAATAATAATAATAAAATAATAATAATAATATAATAATAAAGGGTAAAATTAATTAATTAATTAATTAATTAATAATTCCACCAAGTAGTGTTCAGCATGTTAAAATGACCGTTATCGGTAAACTTAAACATTACTTTATATAATTATGAATATAATTATAATTAAGGTTCAGCAAAAAGAATTTGCTTTGCCACATACCGAACTTTTAGAAATAGCAGCCAAAGAACTTAGCTATTTCTAAAATTTCGGTATGTGGCAAAGCAAATTCTTTTGCTGAAACCTAATTATAATTATACTCATGATTATAAAAGTGATATATATATATATATGCATATATGTATATACATATATATATCCATGTGCAATATTCAGTGATTTGTCGGAGTTGCAACACCGTCAACTACAGCGCCTTATGGTGCATTTTTTTTCTTTTTGGTTCTCTGCGCTTTGAGGTCGCAATCACTCTTGTCTTTCATTTTTTCGCTATTGAGGAATATAATATTTGTCATGTACTGGTGTCTATTATTCCACCTGACACTCTTTCTGACTTGTGTTATTATTACTGTTTAACATTTGATTACCTCAGCCAACTTTCTACTTTCCAGAATCAGTTCAGATTGATTGGGAGGAAGATTGTGAATGCGTCTTATGTGTATCAATTTATTTACATAAATACACACGTGCGCGCACACACACTTACACATATGTATATATGTATCTATGTATGTGTATATCTATATATGGATAGATAGATAGATAGATAGATGTGTTTGTATGTATTTATATATATATACATACACACATATATATATACATATGTATGTGTGTATATATGTGTGTCTGCCTGTATACCCACATACAAGCACGTAATAGGTGTTCAAATGTTATTGAAATTGAAACATTATGGCGTTCTGCCTGAATTGCATAGAAACTCACTTGAAAAGGGACGAATACATTCATATTCCGAATTGATTGACTATGAAGGAGATACAATATATCAATCATCAGTCAATCATTTCAGTTGACCATTGCCAGAACGAACGAAACATAGATGACCATGGAAATAAACGGCTTCGCTAAACTTCCATTGAATTTAGACTCCCTCTTCAGGAACACATCTTACAGCTCACTTTTCAATATTCCCATTTATAAACAAGTATTCATATTCACATTGCACTGCATTTGGCTGTATATGTCAGAGTCAACAATGAATATAGTGGTATATACATACATATATATATAGATACATATATACATGTTTACATATATATATGCATATGTGTATATATATATATAGTTAGATGCAAAATTATATGTACATATACACACACATATATATGTATATATGTATATGTCTATATGCATATGTATATATATGCATATGTATATATATGCATACATACATATACACATACATGTTTATATTCATGTATATATACACGCATATATACATATATATATTATATATACATACATATATATATATATATATACGTACACACACACATATATATATATACATATATACATGTATGTATATATATTTATAACTGCTTCCATATACGTATATGCATCTATGTGTTTCTGTATATATGTATTCATGTCATGTGTGTATTTATATATTTTGGAACACACAAACAGGCAGATAAATAGATAGATAGATAGATAGATAGATGTGTAGGTAAGTGGCTTTGTAGGTAGGTAGGTAGGTAGGTAGGTAGGTTGGTAGGTAGGTAGGTAGGTATGTATGTAGGTAGGTAGGTACGTAGGTAGGTAGGTACGTAGGTAGGTAGGTAGGTAGGTAGGTAGGTAGGTACGTAGGTAGGTAGGTAGGTAGGTGCAAATATCTTACTTGTTTTGTCTGAAAATATGAAAGATGATTTGAGTTAGAACGAAATCATAGCTGAGGGTGAAAAGCATTATGGTTGACGTAGATATTGTACAGCTTACAGAGGTGAGGGCGCGTGGCTTAGTGGTTAGGGCATTCGGCTCATGATCGTAAGGTTGTGAGTTCGATTCCCGGCGACGCGTTGTGTCCTTGAGCAAGACACTTTATTTCACGTTGCTCCAGTCCACTCAGCTGGCATAAATGAGTTGTACTTGTATTTCAAAGGGTCAGCCTTGTCACTCTCTGTGTCACGCTGATTATCCCCGAGAACTACGTTAAGGGTACACGTGTCTGTGGAATGCTCAGCCATTTGCACGTTAATTTCACGAGTAAGCTGTTCCGTTGATCGTATCAGCTGGGACCCTCGTCGTCGTAACCGGCGGAGTCTTTTAAACAGCTTACGGATCTAAGTTTCTATGGTAACTTGAGAGATATAATTGAGTGTCAACCGACCTTTCTATCCTCTTCTTCCAACAGGGTAAATGGAAGCCTTCTTTTTTCAGAGACTCTCATCTAGTAAACCACTACGGGTCCAGCTTAACATGTTATTCCCAAGTATTGGACTCTGCCTATATATAATTCGAATTTTCTTTAGCACACGTAGAATGGGTATTAATTATGTTTTTCCATCACTGGACATCGGATTTAAATCATGAATCACTCTTTACATTAACGTGCATTCACACACACGATCCAAAGATAATTAATGCAGTACAGCAAGAGTTTGTCGAAATATTACCGTAATTAAGAGAGCATTATTAATATCTAAAATAATCATTCGTTAAAAGCTTCAGCGTTTTTGGTTTCGTCGATGAGGATTGATCTCGTTACAGTATTTATGAGATGCAGTTCCCTTCTCTAATCACGCAATAAATATTCTGAGTATTAAATGCATATTTATGATTTTCGCTGAACGCTGACCTGCATTTGTGGATTAATATTTGCTTGCCAGTGCTTCCTCTTTCGAACGAATATTATGGAAAAACATTGCCAGCTGTGTCAGAAACAAACCACTGTTAGGAATAGATATCGTGTTTCCTTCTGTCGATATTCTAATAATGTTTCGCAGAGTCACTAATGTGTGAATACAGCTAATTATACTTTCGTGAAAGCAGCAGTTTGA
>NC_043006.1:91968283-91978283 GCF_006345805.1 Octopus sinensis | reverse complement strand
CTTTTTCCCTGATCTTCAGCTTTATGTTAGCATCCACTGGGCAGCTAATTCCCACAACTCCGCACTGTTTCTCTTCTCTATCCCAAATCATTATATCAGATCTGTTGTGCTTACATTTTATTGAAGTCTTCACTGTTACATTCCACCATATTCCTTTTCATTATGAGTGGCTGTGGTTTCTTTTTCCTCGGAATTATCTTTTCGATGGATTTCATCATAGAAACTCCTAGTTACAACATCATGTCTCATCGGTAGATAATACTATGATGACATTTTTGGACAACTGCTTGGGTGATATCTTCAGTGTGAATTCCACAAAGTCTGCATCGGTCGTCACATTTTATGGCTTTTCCCGCATCTCTATCCCTTTTGTGCATCAGGTACTCGGTTGATATTTCCTGTTCCTGGATTGCAAACTCATACCCTTCAAAGTGGGAGGTAGTAATCTGGCTATTCGTATGTATGTATGTATGTATGTATGTATGTATGTATGTATGTATGTATGTATGTATGTATGTATGTATGTGTGTATAGAATGTTTGAAGTGATTTACAGATATTGTACATTAAGAGAAAGGAGGCAGTTAGGGCTTTCGTTCGTTTATCAAACTCGTAAAGATAAAAAAACAAAATGATAAAAGCAGAACGTTTCCTTGTTCAATTATATGAATCGGATGTTTTGTTTTGTTTAGAAGATGAGAAATTATTTCTGTTTTTTTGTGGGGGGGGGGAAGTGAGGAGAGTGAGAAATAAAAGCAAACAGGGGTAAAATAGTGATTTCTTTTCGATTATAAAATAAATAAATAATTAAAAAATGAAGAAAAATATATGTCCTGAGAGCAGGACAATCAAGAAAAAAAGGTAAAAATAAAGTAAAGGGTGGGGAAAGCAGATGATGGATAGATAGATAGAGAATGCGAGGGAGAGAGAGAGAGAGGTTCCTTTTCAATTTGCTGTCAACCCATTGAAATTTCATTACAAAGCATTTTTTGTTTTCCTTCTTTTCTCTTCCACCCCTTTCCTTTCTCATTGTAAAATATCAACATATTAGTGAATAAACACATTTTCTCACAAGGGCCAGATGACCTTTCAAGGTGTCAATTTTAGGAAGTCGAATGGGAAAGATAAGAAGAGAGAAGGAGAAGAAAAATTTTTTGTTTCTTAAGTGGGTGCGGTTGTCACTGTAAAGTTTGAAAACAAAGAGGCTTCAAAGTCCTATGAAAATGTGTATTTCTTTACACCTGTATAGTGAAATCCTATATTCTGCGTAATTCCCTGTTTTGCGCGAACATTAAATATTAGTACAACATTCATAAATTAGGAAAATAAAGTCAGAATATAAAGAGTAATTGATTTATAATACACTCTATTCTCTATGTACATTTAATCAAAAATTATAAATGAGTTGTGTATTAACATGTATATTGTATATTTAGATGGAAGCCACTCTGTAGCATACAAATTATATAACAAAGAAGGTCCTACTTAAATGTATTTTTGAGTAGGATTTATTTTTCTTTATCTTCCTTGGATAAGATAATTCAAAAGACATATTTTTCAAGAATTACTTTGCTAAATTAGATATCTTCCTTAATCAGTAGTAAAATGGTTCTAGTATTCTCCCTCGGGGATATATAAGTTCTATAATAACAACATCTGTCAAAATCCTAATGTTATATATATATTCTTTTACTTGTTTCAGTCATTTGACTACGGCCATGCTGGTGCACAACCTTTATTCGAGCAAATCGACACCAGGACTTATTCTTTGTAAACCTAGTACTTATTATTTTGGCTTCTTATCGGCTGTCAACCGATGCTGGGGGAACAAACACAGATATATATATATATACATATATACGACGGGCTTCTTTCAGTTTCCGTCTACCAAATGCACTCTCAATTGGAATTTGCAAAAAGAAACAAACAAAACAAAAGGCGAAGACAGGTGTATAAACAACAAACAGATGTATTAGTTTAACAGACATGTATACATGTCTCTGTGTGTCCGTATATATATATATATATATATATATATATATATATATATATATATATATATATATATATATGTTATTCAAAGGAATTCCAACTCTTTTTTTTATGTTTTATGTATATTCTTTATAATATTAATGTAGAATATAGAATATATAGTATAAATAGTATATATAGTAAAATGAAATGAAGTATTGATTGAATAGATGAAATATTGAATATCAAATATTAAGGGACTAGTATACTTTCTTGCATTTAAGCAGTTTTCAGGGTCCCAGGTTGTGACAGGAATATATATATACATGTGTGTATGTGTGTGTGTTTCAGTTTGTGTTTCTTTTTATCACCGCACCACTGCTTCGCAACCAGTGTTGGTTTGTTTGCGTCCTCCTAACAGCGTCATCGTTCGGCAAAAGAAGCCGATAGATTATGTAGAAGGCTTTTCAAAATATCGGGTCCGATTTATTCGACTAAACCATCCAAGGCGGTGCCTCCAAATGACCTCCCACTAATAACGCCAAAGAAATAAATGATAACAGGAAAGAGAGAAGTCTTCTGCACACGCTACGCTTACGGATCACAAATGGCGCTGCCTCAACGTGGGTAACTCAGGAACACATTATACAATGACGTCATTATTATCCATAAAAATTCCGAATTCTACCGACTTGGATTCCTTTGATGTTAGGTTTCTTCGACTGTGGTTGAGCTGGAGCTAATCAGCACCAACAAATCACTTGAGTGACCACCTGCATTATATAAACAACTCAGTTCTATCTAGACTGACAGTGCGGTACATAATTTGATTTTAACTCTTCAATAAATATAAAAGCGATTTAATTGTTTTATATATCAGATCCTGATAACAGTGATATATATAATTCAATATGAAGCTGGTTTTATGTATGTTAATTGAAGTTGACTAAATTTGTCTCGAACTTGCAAACTTCAAACGAATCAGAATTATGAATATTTAAACATTTTACCAAACTTCGTCTCTTCTTAGATTTTAACATAAATATACTCCGGCATCCGTTTGATCCTGCCTCATATATCGATATCAATGTATTGGGGTTAACATAAAAGTAACGGATTACATGCACACGCATACACACACACACACATTCACAGACACACATACACGCACACACAATGTATATGTTTATACATATAGACATATATATGTATGTGTGTATGTGTCTGTATGTATATATATATATACATATATATATGTATGTATGTATATATATATATATATGTATATATATATATTATATATATTTATAAATATAGACACAGACAGACAGGGAGACAGACAGATAGAGAGAGAGAGGGAGAGAGAGAGAGAGAGAGAGAGAGAGAGAGAGAGAAAATGGAAGTTAAAAGTTCCGTAAAAATCCATGGCTAGGATTTGATTTGCATACAACTTGGCGGAATTTAAAAATTCGGTCACCGGACACATCATAAACCATTCCCATCTCATTGTATATTTCAGTGTAAAGTTGGTTATCTCCCCCGTGTCTTCCTATCTATTCCTTTTCGGCTTCGTTTTGAGCCTTCCTTCTTCATATGTCATCTGCAGAGTAAAAGGCTGTCAAACAACCACTTTTTTTTATCAGCTTGATGAATGGCGAAAGAAATTAACGATTCGACCAGGACACCCGGGGTAGTTGTATTTTTTACGCTTATAAGACTATTTTTCGTTTCTTAATTGATCAAGTGTTACTCAACTTGTTGAAGCCTTCGCACAGACGTATATTTATACACACACACACACGCATATATATATATATATATATATATATATATATATGTGAGTGTGTGTGTGTGTATATATATATAATATATATATATATATATATATATACACACATATATATTGCTTATCGAAACATCTGTATAAAATGAGGTAGACAGATAGACGGACAGACAGACAGACAGACAGACAGACAGATAGATTAGATAGATAGATAGATAGATAGATAGATAGACAAACAGACAGACAGCTAGATAGATAGATAGATAGACAAACAGACAGATAGCTAGATAGATAGATAGATAGATAGATAGATAGATAGATAGATAGATAGATAGATAGATAGATAGATAGATAGATAGATAGATAGATAGATAGATAGATAGATGGATGGATGGATGTGAAGTGATTTGTTTGTAATATACCTGTTGATATACTCATCCGCATCTATATAAAATAACATTCACACCAATGAATAAACTTTTAGCTATTACAAAGTATGCCGGGTAGACACGATTTTGTGTTACTCAACTTTGTTCTTATTCTTATTCTTCTCATACGTAGTGATATTGTCATTTCAACTGATGATGACAGTTCAGTTGCTATATTTGACCAACCTTGGTTTAATATTTCCTCTATCTAAGACAATATTGCACATAATTCATTCTGTTCTGAGAAGTCGCTTCGTAAGTATTAATATTTTCTAAAAGAATTGAAATAAATTACATCGCAATGTCCAGTGATAAGATGCATTGTGTCAACCGATGAATAGTTTCTGCGACGAGTTGACAGTTCTATGTAACCTAGTGACATTGTTAACGGTGAATAAAAAGATCGAAAAGGAAAAAGAAAGTGAAAAGGAAACGAAACACAGCGGCAGAGGAAAGCAAGTAAAGTATGGTAATCAAAACAGAGCAATCGTATGTAGAGAATTGATGTCTCCCGGGTTATTGAATTGAAATTGTGTAAGATGGAACCATCTGTGTATTAACCTTCATAACTATGATTCTTCGGAGGAATAGTAAAAGTTTGTTATTGAGACAAGATCGCAAGACCTCAATCATTCCAAGTAAAATCTGCTATTTCAAATGACAAAACCAGGCAGGCCCCCATCAGTAAATGCGTGAAATAATAATAGCCTACTCATATGGATAGTAAATATAATTCATATTTACATCTTGCTGAATCCGCCAGAGGGCACCAAAAAGGCAAATTGAATAGATAATAACAATAGATGTCTTGACGGAAAAGGAAAAAAATAGAAAGAATATGATTTGTACACTTGATAATAAAACTCGACGCTGGTTGTGTAGTGGAGATTATCTTTCAATGCACCATTTTCATACTGAATAAGCTTCCGAGTTACACTTGGAACATAATGTATTTCAAAAGAGAGGTTATTTTTCTTTCATTTTCTAAATTGTTTATATTTTTTTTGCGTGAGTGTATGCCTCTCTGTCTACTTTCTACCTGTATCAAAAGGTATGTGTCTGGTTTAATATACATTATTTGTATAAATATCAACGGAAATCTGTCTTGCTCTATAATCTTTTTATCGTATGTAATAATGAATATATGCTACATGAAATAATATGCAAATGATATTAATCAATATATATTTATGTGTATGTATGTATATGTATGTATATATATATGTATGTATGTATATATGTATATATATATATATGTGTGTGTGTGTGTGTGTGTGTGTTTGTGTGTATTGTGTGTGTGTGTGTGTGTGTGTGGAGGCGCAATGGCCCAGTGGTTAGGGCAGCGGACTCGCGGTCGCAGGATCGCGGTTTCGATTCCCAGACCGGGCGTTGTGAGTGTTTATTGAGCGAAAACACCTAAAAGCTCCACGACGCTCCGGCAGGGGGTGATGATCCCTGCTGTACTCTTTCACCACTCTTTCTCCCATTCTTTCTTCTGTTGGCCTGCTCGCGGGGTGGCGTCATTCGAAGGCTAAAACAATGCGAACGCATTGCGACCAGCGATGTGTAACAACATTTGATGGTGATATATATATTTCGCTTTTGGATTTGGTTTGCAAGATTATTTATATGAGTTCGTGTGTTGAAGCATATTCTGTTGTGTCTGGGGAGAGTCATTCTCTTTTAGTGCCTTATTATTTAACACACTCACCGGTAAAATTTCCACTTATTTCTTATTTTTATTTTCTAAAATTTTCGTTGCGTCCTGCAACCTTTTCAATAGTCTTGACTCTGTCCGTTATTTACACTGCATTCCCTTTTGTGTGTGGGTCAATGGGTCAGTATGCGTGTGTGCCTATACATGCATGCATGTACGTATGTATGTGTGTGTGTTTGCATGTGTATGTATGTATATATATGTGTGTGTATGCATATGTATGTATGTATGTATGTATGTATGTATGTATGATGTATGTATGTATGTATGTATGTATGTGTGTGCATTTGTATGTACTTATCCTGCATATTTTCTATGTGTGTGTGTGAGCATGTGTTTGTATGTGTATGCACCTCCGTCTCCTTGTGTGTGTGTGTTATGTAACTATGTACCATGTTTGTATGTATAGATGTGTATCTTTATATGTGTGGATCCGTGTCTCCATATGTGTCTGTTCATATAGTCTATATACCTATCCGTATATCTTATGGTAGTGGAATAGTATATAACTGTTATTTCTAAATTTCGGGATGTGGTGAGGCAAATTTTGTTGAACCCTAATTATAATTATGCTTATAATTATAAAATTTTTGTATAAGGTTACCGATAATGGTTCTTTTAACATACCGAACTACTTGGTAAAATTATTAATTTTTAATTGATTAATTAATTTTATCCTTTATTATTATTGATTATATATATATATATATATACAAACGCACACACATACACACACACACAAATATATATACATATCTATATATGAATGTGTGTGTTTGTATGTATACCCGTTACGAAAGCCGATTGAATATTGAAGATACCTTACATAAGTTTCGTTTAACGTAGCTGGATGGAAACTATATCAGATCACGACGAACTCACGTTGAAATAAGTATCAGGTTTAATGTAAAGTTCTATAAAATCTTAAACACTGAGCCCCGGAAGCTCCAGCATCTAAACTTTCTTTTATCATTTAGTCAGGGTAATTACAGTCACATGATCGTTCACACGTCCTCGGAAACTACTGGGATATTGGTGTATATATATTCTCAAACCGTGAGCTGTTCCGAGCGCTTGCGACACACCAGTCTCCGCTAAATGCATCCACGTTTCGAGGTGTTGATGTTAAACCGGATGAGTATTTCAAGCAGAACTCTGTCCTGACACGATTCTCATCAGATTTGTTGTAAAACCTGTACAGAAATTTCTTTCTTGGTTATAAAAAAAAAAGAACTATTTACCAAAGACTATCGGTATCGATTATTGTTGAAACATCCTGGAGTGACAATTACATTTTACAAATAAGCTACATTGTGCGTTAAAACTAAAAGACTTCGGTTTATTTTCCCATTACACACAAAACATATATATGTGTGTGTGTGTGTGTGTGTGTGTGTGTGTGTGTGTGTGTGTGTGTGTGTGTGTGTGCGCGCGTATATATATATACACATAAATATAACTGTATATGAAAAATTCCTGAAATCGAATGTAATATATCAAAAATAAATAAGGAACAAAATGCAGGAAGTAGAAACTCCTAGGGACATTTGCATCTGTTTGAAAGCAATATAAAATTTCCTTCAGCGAAGCACTTGTCTTTTACGATTAATCAATCTATCAAATTGCACATCAGGATCCAAGGGATTGGTTACTCGAACTCTGAGGTCAACAGAACCTTCATCGATATAAGATGTACAATGACATGTGAGTATCAAGTTAGAATCGTTGAGATTATATTAAAGACAATCGGGTCTAAGGATTTTCGTTTGAAAGGTAAAGTTACTGACTCTTATATGACAAACGAAGCATCAAAATTTCTCCTGAGAATTTTAGCTGAGTGTGCATGTCCTTGATTTTAAACGTATGTCAAGTAATAATTGTAAATATATCATTTTGGGAATAAAATATATAAGAATTATATGTGATATATGGGGTCTAACATAATTCAAATTTACCTGGAAATGAGCGAGTGAGTGTATATATAGGGAAGTCAAATCTGAAATGCATGTATATTTCACATGCACACACACACAGATATATAAATATATACAAATATATATAAGTATATTTATATATATATATATATATATATATATATATATATATATATATATATGCATTATATAGTATATGTGTATACGTACACACACAACTATATATAATGTACGTGTGTGTGTGTAGATACATAGATAGATAGATAGATAGATAGATAGATGGATGAACATATAAGTATGTATATATGTGCATGTGTGTGTGTGTGTGTTTGTGCGTGTGTATACATATATATGTATGTATATATGTGTATGTGTGTGTGTGTATATATATATATATATTGTTGTATTTTGAGATGTTTATTGTGCCCGATACAGGCACTATGTATATATATTTCGTTTTTCACTCCTTTGTAACTGTTCTTATTTTATTATTTTAACACATGCATCTTGTACTGAAATCTTTCGTCACACTTTTCGTGTGTGTTCATGCGTCACTTAGAATGGAGTAAGTGAGCAAGAACACACACGAAAACGAAAAGTGTCGCTGAAGAGGTCACAGGTTCACAATCGTGTGACGAAAGATTTCAGGATAAGGTACATGTGTTAAAATAATAAAATAATAAACGAGTGAAAAAAGAATATATATATAAATATATATATATATATATATATATATATATATATATATATATATATATATGTATGTATGTATGTATGCATGTATATATATATGTATATATATAGTGCGTGTGTTTATTTGGCAAAAAAATGACCATCCCGAAATACGACAATATCAGTTTCAACACACGATTTCATATCAGGAGTCTTGTGTGGGGTGGGGTTGTATAAATATATGTATACATAGTCTGTAAATATTGCGTTTAAAATATATCCAAGAATATCCATGTTGTAGTTGTTTATTTCTCACGCGACTTGCACCGAGAGCGTATTTTGATACCGAAACGATCAGATAATTTCTCTTTCCCATTTTTTTACCTGATTCTTGACTTTTGTTGTGATTTTTTATGGTATTATGTTATGAAATGATAAACCCTTTCGTTACACATCTGCAAACAGTTCATAAATCAAATCCACTACGTTTCAAGTTCATAACAAAAAGTGTTAGAAACATAAAATAGTTTTGTGTGTGTGTATGTAAAAT
Organism: Octopus sinensis; assembly: GCF_006345805.1. NCBI lineage: Eukaryota > Metazoa > Mollusca > Cephalopoda > Octopoda > Octopodidae > Octopus > Octopus sinensis. The sequence continues at coordinate 91,969,229 of NC_043006.1, read as the reverse complement.
ATAGTTAAATACATCAACTAAGAATTTAAACGTTGCAATATGCTTCCAAACAATATTTCTGTGATATTTATGGTGAAATAAATTCTTCAGAGCTAGTGGTTGAATGGTTTCTAACACATCCAATGTTACTATTCTTTACCTTTGCGATGAGACTGAAATTTTAAAATTAGTAATATTTGCCTTCACCATCTATTTAAGCTATAAAACATTTATTAATTTGAAATCATATAATTTAAAACGATAATCTATACTCCATCAGACGCAAAGTCTCTGATGCATTTTCTAATTTTCGTGAGATCTTCTTTATTCTATTCTTAGAAAATATTTTTAGAATAATGAAAAGATAAGTTTGTGTATTAGAAATGGACGGCCATAATGCCCCTGAAAAACTGTACCGAGAGACTCTCTTTCCAAGCATTCCAGACAAACTTCTATGAGAAAGTTTTAATCACATTTGATGTAGATATTTCAGTGCAATTTCTAATTTTGAAAATGGAAAATAAAACTCTTTAACTTAGACTACCTTTATCGATTATCCTCCTAAAGTTGAGCAATTATATATTAAAATAAACTACAGTTTATGTTACAAATTAAAGGTTTAAACTTTTATCTTTTTCTTATTTGTATCCTAAAATTACAACGCAATATACCCTGGAAAAAATAATATAACAGAACGTAAAGGAGGAAATAGAAAACGTTTGCAAGTTTTGCTTCAGTTACAAAATTATGTAAAATTTCCTTTGGACAAATCCCTCGTCTTTTACAATTAGTCACTCTATTAAAATGGTAATTTCCAAGTTGACAGCAGCTTTTAGAGTCTATTTCTTATTTTTTACTTGTTTCAGTCATTGGACTGCGGCCATGGTGGGGCACCGCCTTGGATAATTGTTATTCAAGAGAATCACATCCAATTCGTAATTTTTTTTAAAGCTTGATACTTATTCTA
>NC_043006.1:91925783-91963283 GCF_006345805.1 Octopus sinensis | reverse complement strand
CATTCTCTTTTAATGCCTTATCAATTTAACACACGCACCATTCTGATTTCCACTCATTTACTTATATAATTTTACTGAAATTTTCGTTGCGACTTGCAAATTTTTTAATTGTCGTTGACTCTATCTGTTATCGGAACTGCGTTCCTTCTTTTTCGGCACGTATAGTTTCATTAATGTTTCATACATTCACTATCAATGTATGTATGTATGTTTATATGTATGTATGTATGTGTATGCATGTATGCGTGTGTAAGTATATGTATGCGTATATGTGTGCGTGTATGCATATATATATTTATGCATGTGTGCACGTTTGTGTGTATGTATTCTGCATTACCATGCGCTTGTGTTGATGTTTGTTTATTTGTGTTTTTGTGTGCTAGTGTGTGTGTTTGTGTTCATGTTTGTGTGATTGTATGTGTGTAGGTGTGTATGTGTGTGTGTATGTGTGTATTTGTGTGTGTAACCCTGTCTCCTTGTGTGTGTCTGCGGGTATTTGACTATGACATTTCTATGTATATTTCCTATTTAGTACTGAGGTTGTTTCATTAATGAGGACGTAATCTTGTACTTATCTGAGTGTAGGGTACTTGGAGGGCTTGGATTAAATGCGAATGTCAAGTATATATAGATACGACGGACTTCTTTCTGTTTCCGTCTACCAAATCCATTCACAAGGCTTTGGTCGGTCCGAGGCAATAGTAGAATACACTTGCCCAATGTGTCACGCAATAGGATTGCACCAGGAACCATGTGGTTGGTAAGCAAGCTACTCACCACGCACTCACTGCTACATATATATGTGCATGGATGTGTATATATATATATATATATATACCGGAGTAAACACATAAATGTGAAACAAGGTGGAAAAAAGAGTACTCAAATACCAGTGGTAGAGTAATATGCTTTATTTTAAGCAGCAGAAAATTCAACAAAATCTGTTACTCTGAGTTTCTCGTTGCCGTTCATCAGACAGTTTTTGCTAGAATGGAACTGATATATCAATTCAATCTATACTCTTACAAACGCTACACCTTTAAAAAGAAATGGACTTGTTTGATTGGCCCTTTAGAAAAAACGGTCAATCTTCGAGCGATAAACAAAAAGGTCAAAAATATATGTATATATATATATAAAAAACTTATAAAAATTATAAAATCCGAGGAAAAAACCTTACATTGAATAAATACATTGACGTTAATGAAGAAAGTGCAAATTAATGCATAGATATTAAACCTGTTATAAATATTACACTGCAATACATAATTATATTAAAATCTACATATATATATCAACATACACAAAATTATGCGTGCAAACGCCATACATATACAGACGTATGAATATAAATCTAAATATACACATAAAAGCATGTGTACATATATTCACGCAAAACCATCTCGCACGCAAGTTAAAAGATCTATGTAGCGATTCTCATATACTGAGTAAGGGGGGAACGAAAGAAAGGGAGAGAGAGAGAAAAAGGAACGAAGGAGGTGTGGGGAAAAAAACGAAATAAGAAAAAATTATGTATACAAGCAGTGTAACGGCATTATGGCATATATGGAGACCAGTATACATACATAAGTTTGAATGGATACAGTCGTGTATATGTGTGCTTAAGCACAAACATACTTTCACTTACACATACACAGATACGCATGCTTACAAATACATATGCTTTGCTATGCACATACTCATATCAACATTCTAATTTTGACAACATTGCTTTTTTTAAAAAAAAACATTGCTTTTTTTTAAAAGAAAAATGGGTGCATTAATAAAAATATATACGAAAGACATATAAAATAAAATATAACATTCTATTTTGGGTCATTTATAAATAATTAAGGTAATATAAATAATCAAGGTAATCCTATATAATACAATAACATGAAAACAAAAGTTGGAGGTTTTTCCTAATATATGTAGAAACATAAGACTTTGCTATACGGATTAAGATCCGCATTCCTTGGAAACAAAATCCATCGTAGCGCTCATCGTTCAAGAGTCAAAATCAAAATCAAAAGTACAAAATATATACTCTATCCATATGGTATATTTATATTCGACATTTTAAATTTAGCCGCGTGCCTACATAAGTTCATTAGCTCGCTTCTTTGATTCAAAGAATTATTGTCTTTGAATAAGATGTACATTTTTTCTAATAGACAAAGCTTGCATTTGAAATTATTTTTGTAAGCTCCATGCCTGTATGGTGCCACCCTGTCCAGAATGCTCCATGTCACGTTGAAAGGTGGGGCTTCCTTTTCTTTTAGTCCCAGACATATTTTGCTAGGCTGGTTTTTTCTATTCTCTGGGTATTAAATGAATTTTTATGAGAATAAAATCTTGTTTTAAATGAATTTTCTTGTTTAATATATATATATTACATATATATATATATATATATATATATATATATAGATATAGATATAGATATTTATATAATATAATTTTTTCAGAATGAGATAAAAAACCAAGGTTGTGAAGATTTTAAAACGCCTTACAGCTGTTTCCAGGATATTTATTATATCCCTTCATCGGAGACGGTGTGAGAAATTGGTTAAGCAAAAGTTGATTTAGTTAAGATAGGAAATAGAGAGTGAAGTGGAGGATTGATAATAGACGTGTGTATGTGTGTATGCATGTATGTACGTATGTATATCTGTATGAATGTTTGTATGTTTTCATTCTCAGATGTTTTTTTTTATATATACACATGCTGATATATGACCTACGTTGGACTCCTTATTCGCATAATCACCGATAGCACTTACTCAGCATTACCTGACACCTTTGGGTCTTATTGACCCCATTACCTCCCATAACCTCCATATATACATATTTATGAATAATAACAAAGGATAAAATTAATTAATTAAGAAGTAATCAATAATTTCACCAAGTAGAATTCGGCATGAAAAAGGACCATTTCACGGTAAACTTAAGTAATACTTTGTAATTAGTGTTCAGCAAAGATTTGCTTTACCACATACCGAAGTTTAGAAATGGCAGCCAAAAAACCTTAGCTATTTCTTCTACTTTAAAAAGGGACTCCCAGAAAAACCAAAATACTTGAAAACAATCCACGCAGGCAGAGAGAAAAATAACGAAAATCAATCTATATCTGGTCACCCACGTACGCGTTTCGGAATTAGATCGGTATAAAGAATATAGAATTATACTTTAGCCAACCATTTTCTTCATCAGCATGGGACTCCAAATATTAAATATTAAAAATATTAAATTTTAAGGCACTGGAAGAATTGAACATATCTCTCCACCTAACGGTATCAGACAGATCATATTCAGTGTTAGTACGGCCGAATTCAAAATACGAATGAGGTTCTTCACCTTCCACTGCCCATCTGCGTGTGTCGTCAAGTAAAATAATACTGAAAAATCTGTAGTTTGTTATCAGGGAGAAAGTTCTATTAATTAATTAAGAAGTAATCAATAATTTCACCAAGTAGAATTCGGCATGAAAAAGGACCATTTCACGGTAAACTTAAGTAATACTTTATAATTAGGGTTCAGCAAAGATTTGCTTTACCACATACCGAAGTTTAGGAATAGCAGCCAAAAAACCTTAGCTATTTCTTCTATTTTAAAAAGGGACTCCCAGAAAGACCAAAATACTTCTTAATTAATTAATTTTACCCTTTGTTATTATTGATAATAGAATTTTCTCCCTGATAACAAACTACGTACATGCATGCATGCATAGGCACACACACACACACACTCACACACACACACACACACACTGACCTACACACATGCACACAAACAAACAAAAAGGAACGCAGGGTAAATAACGGACAGAGTCAAGACTATTGAAAAGGTTTGCAAGAGGCAACGAAAATTTTAGGAAAATAAAAATAAGAAATAAGTGGAAATTTTACCGGTGAGTGTGTTATATTATAAGGCACAAAAATAAAATGACTCTCCCCAGACACAACAGAAGACGGGAAATGATTACCTTGCCAAGCGGTGTACACGCAACAAAAGACTTGTTAACTTTGTATAAAGTCTTAAAATCATATTCGCAAAAGCTCATCCGCAAAGTATTTTGAACGCTTATGTTCAGTCCCACAAAGTCAGGTTGTTCGATTATATTTTTAACATTTGATATTCTTAATAGGTTAATCAAACCCAATTACTTCTTATACGCATCGATCAGGAAACGCACTCACATCTTTTACATTTTCTACTGACGTCTATTTCCATAAGGAAATCTTAGAAATTTTCAGCATTTCTCTGAGTATATTCTTTTATTTGTTTCAGTCAGTTTGATTGCGGCCATGCTGGAGCTCCGCTCGAAACGTTAAACCCTCCTTCTTCCCTTCTTTCCTGGGCGTCCAATAATACTTTATTTGTTCCACGTCCTCGCGTTGCTGTGTTTTTTTTGTGTTTTCTTGTTTGGGTTAACTATATATATATATATATATATATATACGACGGGCTTCGTTCAGTTTCTGTCTACCAAATCCACTCACACGGCTTTGATCAGCCCGAGGCTATAGTAGAAGACACCCAAGGTGCCACGCAGATGGACTGAACATGTCGTTGGGAAGTAAGCTTCTTACCACACAAACACACCTACATATAAATATATATATATATATCTATATATATATATATATAATATATATAATATATATATATATATATATATATATATATGTTATATATACATATACAAATATAACATGTACTCCATATTATATATTATATATATATATATATATATATATATATATATATATTATGTGAAATAGAAAGATGAATAATCTTGTTGTAGATTAATCAAAAGTTAACGATACCTTAGTAGCAAAAATCACAGCAGTAACAGCACGGTTGGAGGTACAACCACCTGGCGTTTGCAACCGTGCGTTGGTGCGATAATTGAAATTAAAACATTATTGGTGAATTGAAGAAATGGAGCTGAACGCAGATTGACAGAAATCGTTTTATTTCATTCTAACGTGTTTCGAAAGGCACAAATTACCAAAATCCGATTGAATAATGGGACCAAACAGAACGAGGCGGCGCAAAAACCAAATCGAACTATGCTCCTAAGAGCCCATGGCGAAACTGTTTATCAGTGTATGCTGAGAACCGGTGGCTGAAGAATTCTACAGGTCAGGCATCGGTCAATCATGTGGGTGAGGGTTATAGATGTTCTTGTGACCGAGAATAAAGTTCTGACTATTTAAGGAATATTGGATGTTTTATAAGGGGCGAGAAAAAATCTACTTAGAGACGTGTGTGTGTGTATATGTTCTATATATGTGTGTGTTGGCGTAGGAGGTAGAAAACATTTTTTGTGTACGTGTGTGCGTTTGATCGTTCGGCTGTCAGTGGCTACTGCCGTGATAACCGTGGGTGGCAGAAAGAAAAATATATATATATTATGTTTTATGTGTGTGTGTGTCCATCTAAGCCTGCCTGTCAAGGAAACCCCCGCTGTGAAAAAACCAAGCCCCGTTTGTCTTACAGGAGTAATTCCCCTTGCAGTGGATAATCGTAGATATCTTAAGGCTATTCAGAATTTGTTTACCAAGGGCTATGGGTGCCGGTATTATTTATAAACGCTATTTAAAAGCCAGATAAGTGTAACGCCGCCAATGGGGGCATCGAAAAGCCGACTGTAAGAGCCCTTTACGGATTTCCTTTTTTCTTCCTGAAGAGAAAGACACAATTTGGTCCCATTATTCAATCGGATTTTGGTAATTTGTGCCTTTCGAAACACGTGTAGAATGAAATAAAACGATTTCTGTTCAATCTGCGTTCAGCTCCATTTCTTCAATTCACCAATAATGTTATATATATATATATATATATATATATGAGCACATGTGTATATGCGTGTATATCTTGATGTATGTACATATCTATGCCTCAATGTATGTATATGTATGTATGCATGTATACATACATATATATGTTCGTCTATTTAATATTGCTAAGATAAAAAATATTTATGCCTTTCTTCGTACATTTGCCTGGTGTGTGTATTGTGTGTGTGTGTATGTGTGATCTCATTAATGCTACGTAGCACCTGTACTTTCCTATTTACATTATTTATTATATGTGATGACGTAGATTTTTATTAATAATGTCAATATCAATAAATATTTGATTGTGAGATATAATTTAACATCTCGGTTGCAGTTACTTTAGGTTCTACTAAGCATTTTAGAAAGTATTGCTTCGCTGCTACTGTTCATACCTGACATATATTCTTATGCCAAGTCAGTCCACACCAAAAAGTTAACACTCAAAAGCAGAAACCATTTCAGTTTGTTCCATTCAACCAAAAGACATCGCCGATGAGTGGACCACGTGATTATTATTTTGCCGACCTCCATACAGGTAATTTGAATATTTTACCCCCGAACCTCCAGGAAGATTTTGCTTGCACCAGTGTTTCATTTATCCCTATTTTTCATTGGGTTGGACTTGATTTCCTCCCTCATTTACTCAATATGTATATTGTATTTTTTCCTGTAATTGCATATTAAACGTAAACTTTTACACCATTTTCTTAAATTCTGTGCATCGATGTATATTGAGCTTTCTCGTAAAAAGTATCCGATTAATACAATCTATAAGTAAGGAGTAATGTTTGTGCATGTATTTCTCTGTGTGGGTGTGTGTGTGTTTGTATGTGTATATGTGTGTTTGTGCTTGTGTGTGTGTGGGGGGGGGGTGCATGTGTGTGCTGGCAGAATCGTTAGCACGGTGGACGAAATGCTAAGCGGTATTTTGTCTGCCGTTACGTACCGATTTCAAATTCGGCCGAGGTCGACTTTGCCTTTCACCCTTTCGGGGTCGATAAATTAAGCACCAGTTACGCACTAGGATCGATATAATCGGCTTAATCTGTTTGTCTGTCCTTGTTTGTCCCCTCTGTGTTTAGCCCCTTGTGGGTAGTAAAGAAATAGGTATTTCGCCTGTTTCTACGCTCTGAGTTCCAATTCCGCCGAGGTCGACTTTGCCTGTCATCATTTCGGGATTCGCTAAATTAAGTACCAGTTGTGTGCTGGGGTCGATCTCATCGACTGCACCCCCTCCACCAAAACTTTAGGCCATGTACCTATAATACAAAAGATTTATATTCCTTTTTGTGTCTGGATGCATATTAAGTTTTTGGCTAAATCTGTATTAGGAATAAGCAACCTTTGTACCATTATTCGTTTTATTATTCGTTTTCCTTTGCTTTTCACTCTTAAATTTTATACTTACTTTACTCAGACTTTCAATTTAGATTTATATCCACCATTTTGATATGCTGGTCCACTTTTAGAACAGAATATTTTAGAGACTAAACGTGTCGAAGTAAGCCACAATAATGCAAGATAGAAACAAAGCTACGAAAACAAAAGCAAATCCAAAGCCAAGGCGGTGTGCTTCCCATTGCTTTACTTCTTTACACATTTGCATCAAATTTATATATTTCTGGTTAAAAGCGCTTATCAATAAAAACGAAAAAACGAAGAAACCGGAAATGCAACGAGCATCATTTTTCACCGATCAGATGGAAGGGAGCTTTTGTTTTCACTTCTTTATCTCCAAATTGCACTGTCGTAGCTTTCTTTAACAGTTCTTCTACTCTCCATATTTTTTCTTCTATATATTCTATATATATATATACATACAGAGAGAGAGGGGGGACATATATATATATATACATACATACATACCTGCATGCATACATACATACATATATGCATACATACATGCATGTATGCATGCATAACTGCATGCATAATACCTATGTATATACATACATACACACACACATACATGCTTACATACATACATACATACATATACACATACATGCGTACATACACATACACACATACATACACACACATGCATACATATATACATACATACATACATACACACACATACACACACACACTTACATACATACATACATACATACATACATACATACATACACACACACATACACGCACATAGTTCCATACACACACATACACACTTACATACAAACACATGCGCACATACATACATATCATTCTGACATATATTCACTTACCTTTGCCCCGCACTTTCATATCCGAGTCCAAAATCGCATTATAACTTCTTTCCCTCATGTCCCGCTCTTTCTCTTAACCCTCATCCATTCAGATTCTATCATTTAATTATAAAGGCTTCTTTTTTACTCCACACATACATTTTTATATTTCCCTATCATTTACCACAATATGTCGCATTATTGATTTCTTAAATCTGCAACGAAGGCAGCCAAGTTGCTGAGTCTTTAAAATATTTGGATTAAATGCTTAGATTTAAATTTTCCACTTTGTCTTTCATTCCTTGGGTGTCGATAAATAATTTGTACTGGGGTTGATTTACCCACTCTGATTTTCTTGAAATTGCCGATACGACTAAGGCCAAGAAGTCACGAACCTTCTAACTCTTTCACCGCGTCTCTGTGCTCATTCCAAGAAACTCAATTTACAACTTCTTCACGGATGTGAGCAATAATTTTCTGTTAAACCCATTTTCGCATATTACTCCCATATTTTTAACATCTAATCCCATTGACATCCGACTTATAACGTAAACCCTACTATTACAGCAAATTACTGATGTTCGTATAATGATATTATTCACGTATAACTAATTTACGCCCATCATTTTCATGGAAAGATATATGTCAGCCTCCTAATTTTACTTTTACTTCATTCAACACTTAGACTTCCACATTCGAAGAGTGTGCAATTATAATCCAAATTGAACGGAACATTCTATTTCGAGGACTTTACCTCAATTTCTCACGAAGAACACCATTCTAATATGGATATGCTTTATAATAACAAATATTACATATCTGTTTCTAACAGTGATTCATTATTTTCATAATACATTTATTACTAACATTATAAAAAAATTAACAAATCTCCTCCTTTAGCAAGAAGCCATTTACCAACACATCTCAAATGTGGTCTCACCGAAGAAACGGAAGGGTTACAGTGAACGTTCGGCAGTAAAATAACTTAGGTTATAAGCCTTAATTACTGGGGACGTGTGAAAGTTCTAAGTCTTTACTTTCTTGAACGCCGAAGACAGATGAATATGCTATCATATACGTGTGCAAAATCCTTATAAACTTCGGCATAAGAGAGAATTTTAATACAGGATTTTTATATTGTCGGCTTCTAAGTATATCATCTTCGAAATCGTGAGCAAAGGCACTTAATTGCACCAGTCTGATATTTAGATCGCTTTTATTGTTCAATTGCCTCGAGAAATCAGAAATATCAAAGTGGCTTTTACTGAAACATAAAAATAGACATTAAATGAAAACTCCTAACGACGATAACCATTCAAGGATACACTCAGGAAAGATCAGCTGCTGCAAACTCAGTCAGAGACCAACTTCCAATTATAAATCTATAAAACAAAACTGAGAAAAGAAATTGAAGGTGGTGCTCCAACATGGCCGCACTTCTACGAATGAAATCGATAAAATAATAATAATAATAATAATAATAATAATAATAATAATAATAATAATAATAAACTTACAAATACTTAGGAATCCATGAACTAGATAAGACACAACACACACAAATGAAAGAGAAAAAAAAAAGAATATTATAGACGAGTTAGATTAATACTGAAAACAGAGCTCAATGCTAAAAACAAGATAATAGGTATCAACACTTTAGCCGCCCCAGTTATAAGTTACAGCTACAATATCCTTAACTGGACACTAAATGAACTGACCAAAATAGATAGGAAAACAAGAAAAGTAATGACAGGATCTAGGATGCATCACCCAAAATCTCACATAGAAAGGCTATAAATACAACGTATAGATGGTGGTAGAGGCCTTATACAGCTGGAAAGCTACTATAAAATAACCACAATAGGACTGCAAAAATATCTACTTCAGAAGGAAGGAAAACTGACACAAATAGCGGCAAAACACGAGCAAAACCAAAAAACTGTTCTCAGTATTTAAGGAAGCTGACAAATACAAACAAGAAACCATACCACCTAACAAATATGAAGAAGAAGAAGATGAAGAAACAACAAAAGCTATAACACAAATGAAATCAAAACTATAACTAGAACAGCAACAGACCATGATAAAACGATGGCAAGAAAAGCCCCTTCATGTCAAGTACTGGACTAAACTAAATGCAAAATAAATAGTCAAAGAAAAATCCCCGCAATGGTTGAGAAGCTCAGGACTCAAAGCAGAGACAGAGTGATTTTTAATTGCAGCACAAGACCAAAGCCTCCCCACCAGAAATTACCAAAAACATGTAATGAAAAGAAATATAACAAGTAACTGCTGAATATGTGGAGATGGACAAGAAACAATAAATCATATTATCTCTGGCTGCCCAGTCCTGGCTAAGAAGGAATATATTCACAGACGCGACAGAGATGGGACCTACATAGACTGGAAGCTATGTCAACATTATGGAATAACCACAGAAAAATGATGGTATAGGCACACACCAGAAAATGTCACAGAAAACGAGAAAGCAACCATACTCTGGGATATGCCAATACACACAGACAGAGACATTAAGGCCAACAGACCAGATATAGTTGTCAGAGATCACGAAGAAAACAAATGCTTTCCAATTGATGTATCAATATCAGCAGATGAGGAGGTTTCTCTAAAAGAAATGGAGAAACTTTCAAAATACCTGGAAATAGAGGTAACTAGATTGTGGAATCTAAAAACAGAGACAATTCCTATCATAGCAGGTTCATTAGGCACGATAAAAAAATATTCAGACAAATACATAACAAAAACACCAGGACTTACAAACACATATAACATACAGAAAATTGCATTACTAGGCACTGCACACATCCTACGCAGAACACTTTCCATACAATAACCATCAGAGCATCACAACAAATGACAGCACATACCCAAGGCACACAGAGCTGCGCTCGGTAGTGAAGTGAAATGACGTTATAAAAATAAAACTACTGAATGATAATAATAATAATAATAATAATAATAATAATATCCAGAGTAGGCACATATTTGTGAGACAAGGTGAGAATTTATAGTACTCAAACATCGGAGGTACAGTAATATGCAATTTTTTATATTTGTTGTTTTTCAGCTTTAATAATAAAGTGTGTGTGTTGTGTGTGTGTGTGTGTGTGTGTGTGCGCGTGCGTGCGTGTGTGTGGTTTGCATGTTTGTGTGTGTGCGTGTATTCTTGTCTCAATTTAAATTTTCGAAATACTACACTTTTAGCTTCCCATTTTCTATTTAGAAACTTAAGCATATTTTCAACGTAGTTAATTAATAATAATAATAATAATAATAATAATAATAATAATAATAATAATAATGATAATAATAATAATAATAATAATAATAATAATAATAATAATAATAAAACATATCTTTACCTGTTTCTGCAGATAAGATTTATAATAATATACTGCACTCACAACTAGTATTGAATTCAATATTATAGATTGTAGTTTTCCATGTTCTAGCTAATATCGACTACTTAAGACACACACAAATACCACACCACACTTACACACACACACACCACACCACACTCACACACGCATATACACACATATGGGTGAACGCGCGCGCGTGGATGTGCACGAATATATAACTGAGATATTTAGTTCTGATTTCGGTTTAATGAAAGGTAAATTCGAATTTGAGCTGCAAAAGTATGATTATATTTTCGAAACGAATGTTTGTACGTATACTTATAGCGAAAGAGACCATAAACGCATTATTTATTAAAACGCAAATATTGCTGCAGATTTAATGTGCTGTGGAAACAAGGAACATCATCCGACATCGAGTAACTCGCTGTTACAAATGGAGGATATTTTTTTTCTGTTTATATATACGAATACCATTGAAATGAATGTATTCGAAACATATATCTGTGTGCACGTGTGTGCGTGTGCGTGTGCAAATGGGAGTGTATGTGTGTGTGCGTGTGTGTGGCTGCTTTTCAGGCTGTAAGCTTATCGTGTGTATTAAGATAAGGAAAGAGAGGCTCATAAAAGGCAGTTTATCGTTCTTAAGTGAAAGAAATTGAAGAGAATGGATTCAATGATGAGAATTTTTATTGGAAATACTAAAAATGATAATTTTTCTTTGTGTGACTAAAACGTATTTTTTATGATCATTGTCGAAATGTTCTTTATCGAACTTCAGATTTATTAAGTCTTAAAGAATCTATTTCATATTCGAACTACAAATACTGTTGAACAATGCTGCTTCCATTTTACTTTTACAAATGCTGATACGCAACCGAGGACCAATTCCCGTCCATTGAAATATATGCATTCTAATCTATACACCATTACTTCGACCCCTCTCACGACATATTACCTCTGCATGTTATGAGGTATAAGGAAGTCATTCTCGAGGCGTTAGTCTCATTTGTTTCCGTTTCATTTACATCGAAGAAGCTTTATAGGAATTCTAAATCGGTGCTATTAATTGCTCTATTGCTTGTTTTATTGGCAACTGAAAGATAAAAATAGAAAATAAAACTTGACCAACTTGAGTGATGGTCGTAAAGAGATTTAAGCGGACACAGTGGTGCAATATATTCATTGATGTTGCTCTAATAATTGTTGCAATCCACGATTCCAATTGTTAAAATATACCCATGACTCTCAGATATCTATAAGCCACTGGGTTCTATGACTTGAAAGGTTAACAGAGAAATATTCTCGTCTATATAAGATACCACTAAATAGAAAAGTCTAGAGGTTCATAAATTCCGATGGTAGCAGGATTTACATTTGGCAAATATCGACGACGAAGTCCAATTTTAAGTTTTGACTGAAATCGACAGTGGGAATGAGCGCTCAACACAGTATTGAGGGATATATATATATATATGAGTAGGTGAATGAATTATCGTATGTTAATCGTCAGCATGGAAAATTGACCATGTAGGCAATCATCGAAATGTTTGTTTGTCTTGTTGTCGAGAGAGGCTCCCTTTCTTTCTTGATGAGAAGATTGCATAATGCACCCTTTATTCTTTTGGAATGAAAACATGCTGCCTTCGAAACATGTGCCGAGAGTAAAGGAATTTTGTTAACATCTTCGTTCGACTCCATTCTTTCATTTATTCATATATATATATATATATATATATATATATATATATATATATAATATATATATATATATGTGTGTGTGTGTGTGTGTGTGTGTGTGTGTGTGTGTGTGTCTGTGTGTGTGTCTGTGTGTGTGTGTGTGTGTGTGTTGTGTGTGTGTGTGTGTGTGTATGTATTAATAATATAAGGGGAAATAATTATTAATTTTAAGAACCAACAATTATTTACAGGTAGATTTCGGTATGGAAATATAACCATTATCGGTAGGAACTTTATTAAAAAGCTATATGTATATATAAAGGGCAAGCAACGGGTTGCTTAGCGACATACCGAAAAATTAGAAATAGCAGTCAAAGGCCGCTTATTTCTATTTTCTACAAATATAACTCCACATACAACATTTATATGTAACTCACATATGTAAAACAGAAGGAAAAAATAACGAAAACAAAGTCTTCGGTTAGTTACGGACCACAAAGTCGAGGTTTCTATTCCCGAGAAGAGCAAAGCACTTCATTTCAGGTTGCTACCGTCCACTCAGCTGTAAATGAATAACTCTGCGATCCATTAACCTTCTGTTGAGAGGGAATATTGTGATCTCGGTTATTTATACGCCAGGAAAATCGGGTAACTGGCCCCATGAGTCTGAGGACTCAAGTCAGTGATCCCCAGGGTTTTGTTAATGTTGCTATAGATGATCATGATGATGACGATGATGAATGATGTAGCAGAAAAGTTACTAAATTGATCGAGTTGTTTAGTTTGTTGCTCTGCCAATTCTTTCTTTTGCCTACGCATCATTTCAAGATCATACGTGTACGTCTTAATGTGGGTGAAAATCTATCACTTAATAACAGGGGATTCAACAAGCTTGCACGTACCGTTCAGTCTTTAAGGGAAAAGAAACAAAGTCAAGATTTGAGCGATGAGAACCCACAAAACAAATTGCAAAACTTGAGTAGTATTTTATCTTATTGACCCCCACACCGGTTGTAAAAATTAAATTCAGAACGTCAAGTGACATAACAAAATAGCAAAAGATAATTTACCCATTGCTTACTAACTCTACATAACAAACTTTAATAATCATATGTTTGGGGGCAAAAAACTGTCGAATTTAGTTCACTCGAAAAAGATGAATGACACAGTCAGTCTGGCAGAATTTGAACTCAGATCTTAAAGGACCGTAGCTAAATAGCACAAAATATTTCGTTCAACGTTTGGCTGATTATTCTACTTCACTTCATTTGAACGACAGAATATTAATATCTGACCTAAGTCACATCTGAATGCCTCCGTGACCTAGTTGTCGGTCTTAAAGCGAGTGACGAATTAATTCGGTCATCAAACGATAAGGATCTCGAGAAACTTTCTCACAAAGTTCCTCCTTTAATCTTTCACTTAGAAGACTTTGCTTTGTCAAAAGCTACGGTAGAAGAAAAGAAAAACTTTTTCAGTATGAAAACCTATGGATTTGAACTTTGGAACAATATATTTGTGAAATGAACATCTAATATAGCGAAGGTAGGCACGCATATAATTTCACCTGTAATATATGTTCCACTCCTAACGTATATAGAATTACACCTTATATATCTGGTATTGATATACTAAATAAAAGCAATTTGCCCCAGAATAATTTATAAAATATCATTACATTTCTACATCACTTAAAAAGAAATGTTCCTTGTGGGTAAGCGAAAAATCAGAATCAAACATGGACCTGATAAGAATGAATCTTAATATCCGACTAACGTTGAAAGATAAATGGAATTCGATTTCACATACATTTATTTCTTTTTTTCCTTTTTTTTTCTTCCTATATTCGTTTATATACTTTCTTCTTCTCTCCCTACATTTCTCTGTGATTCTCCCCCCCCCATTAATCTAATCAGAAGAATAGCCATGATAATGATGGCGATGACAGCAATGCCGATGCTGACGATAACTAAAACGATGATAATAGTAATAATAATAATAATAATAATAATAATAATATAATAATAATAATAAAAATAAAAATAATAATATAATTTTCAAATTTGTATTCTGTTCATTGCAAATCGAGCAGCATGTGTACTGCAGCAATAATGGATCTTTAATGATGCCTTCAGGAAATCAGAGACTATAGGCACTAATGGCAGAACAGAGCAACCTTATGGCAGATGTCTTGCCATCAAATTTTCTGCTCTGACAGTCAAATACCAAGAACAAGCAGACACAGAGAGATTAACTCAGTGTTGTATCCGTTGTTTTATATGTTTTTTTTAAGGTAAGGTAAGATTAAGAAATGTTAGAATGTAATATTATATACAATACAATCTTCATATATGAAAGTATTTTCGATCGGGAGTTGCTCACACATACCCAAATATACATACATTATAGGCATATAGTATTATACATCTTATAGAAACATATATAGTTATGTGTTTGTATGCGTGTAATTTCTAAGTTGGTTGTGCTCATTGATGTATATATATATATATATATATATATAATATATATATACATATACATACATACATACATACATACATATATATATATATATATATATAATATATATATATATATATATATATATATATATATAATATATATACATACATATATATATATATATATGAATATATATATATATATATCCATATATATACATATATATACATGCACACGTATGTATTTGTGGTTTTTGCTTGACAGATGTGTACGGGAGAATGTATATATACATATACACAGAATTAAATGACAGCCAGTTTGATATTTATGTGCACACACACACACACACCACACACACACACACGCACACTCATTCCCTCGTATATGTGTGGATGTGCGGGCCTTTGTGTGCAAGCGTGTTCCTGTATGTGTCTGTACATATGTGCCTTGGTGTGTGTGTGTGTTCTTGTCAAGTAGCTCTAGATATGCATTGATGCATTCATATGCGATTACGTTTGTGTTGATTTGAATTTACGAGTCAAAAGTAATATGAGAGAACATATCTCTGCATGTTTGTGTGTGTGTGTGTGTGTTTGTGTGTGTGTTTGTGTGTGTGTGTGTTTGTGTGTGTGTGTGTTTGTGTGTGTGTGTTTGTGTGTGCGTGCTTTAAGAAGAAAAAAATGTCTGCAATGTCACATAGAAAACAACAAAGGTTAAGATTTCTTATGTAAAAGAGCTAATGACATTTACTGATTTAATCAGATCTATTGATCGATAAATAATAATTCCTCTTTTGTATGACTAGCAAACTTAATAACATGCTGAGAGGGAAACAGAAAAAATTGAAAAGAATCGAGGAAAAGGTTATATGTATTAACATATTGAAATATATTCATTGCAACAACATACACGCAACAGGTAAGCATTGCACTATGCTTATATAGATTATATGCGATTAGTGCATGGAATAGCAGCTAGACGCTTTAAATGATCAACATCTTATTTAGGACGATGATGATGATGCGTGCCCGTGAAGAAATGAAGTCCGTATGCTCAGAAAATGTGTAACCTATATCATCTCGCTGATATGAGACTTACAGTCTCTTAAAGTTTAGATTTGTCTTAACATCTACTTTAGATAAAATTACATTCACCTAATCATTACTGAATGCAGACATCTACTTTCTGTTAAGATAATTGTCTAAGTTCAAATGTTGCCAAAATAATCATCTTGTGTCGCAATCCACCAAAATTACATAAAGACTGCTGCATCAGGTGGTGAGGTGGAACAAAATGAAGTTAGGAGTTTGCTTAAGTTTGGAGACGACCTGTTGTAATGTTGTGCTGGAATATAGAGCTTCGAATAATTTGTGCTACAATTAACAAGGTACACATAGATAGATAGATAGATAGATAGATAGATAGATAGATAGATAGATAGATAGATAGATAGATAGATAGATAGATAGATAGATAGACAGAGAGATATGTATATATATCAAAGTGTATATGTATGTCATTATTAGTTTTATTTCAAGATTTCTTGCCAACAGAGAAAGCACCGGTTTCTAACCTAGGTCCAAATCTCCTTCATTGGAATTTCAACATCAACAAATTTTTATTTGTTTGTATGTATGTATGCATGTATGTATGTATGTATGTATGTATGTATGTATGTATGTATGTATGTATGTATGTTGTATGTATGTATTCTCATGCATATAGTTGCATATCTAGACACGGTCATATATATTTAAATGATAAACTTTTGGAAAGATTTACAGATTTTTTTACAGTTCCAGTGATGGACTGGAACTGTAGTCTTCAAATTAGATTTCTCCTTTCTGGTTTTGAGAAGCCTAATTTCTCATGACTGGTATTTAGGTAGTGCGTTATATATTGTAGGGCCTAAATAATTACAATTATAAACCTGAACTTGTAATATGGATAGAGTAACTGCAGATTTCTCAATAGTTCAGCGTATGTATTTTCTTTTTCGCTGATCATTTTCAATGATCTTCAGCTAATTTCCACAACAGTGCACAATTTCTCTTCTTTTTCCCAAATCATTATATCAAGTATGTTGTGCTAGCATTTTATTCCACCAGGACTTTTTAATGAGTGGCTATCGCTTCTACTATATTGTGGGATCATATTTCTTTGTCTCCGGGGTTATCCTTCTGACGGATTTCATGTTTCATCGGCAGATATGCAACCGTGATGTCATTTTCCGACAATAGCTTATGTGGGTGATATCCTCGGTGTTAACTCCGCAAAGTCTGCATCGGTTGTCACATTTTACTGCTTTTCCTGCATTTGTATCCCTTTAGAGCATCAGGCGTTTTGTTGATATTTCCTGTTCCTGGATTGCAAGCGCATACCCTTCAAAGTGGGAGGTAGTAACACGGCTATTAGTCCATGATAGACTGCTTTGATGATCGATGTTAACTATCATCTCGCAGCTTTCTACTTACATATCCATGCATGAGTTCTGCTCATATAGTCTCATCATGTCATCTGATGATACGTTGCGCTAGAGTCGTGCGACTTCTTTGGGCATGTATTTAAGGTTATCAGACAAGGAATGTTGCTCAAGGAGCTGCCTTCCAAGTCTTGTGATGTTATCAGCTTCATGTATGCAAACTTGGTCAAGGGATGCACTTCGACACTTGGTGGTTAAAAGATGTTCCCGAAGGGTTATGATGCGACATTCAAAGGCATTTTGGATCGATGTGAAGCTTCTTTCACCTTGTTTTCGCTTAAGGTAGAAGCGGTTTATGTCGCTCTGTGTGTGTGTGCGTGTGCGCGCGCGTGCGTGCGTGCGTGTGTACGTGTGTAGGTGAGATACAATTTATATAGCATTGGGAATTCTGAAAAACTTGCAAACTTTCTAAAATTAAAGCATTGTTTTTCTTTTTCAATTTTAGAATTTACAATCTTTTGAGTTTATTTAAACTTTTCGAAATTTGACAGAATGAAATGTCTCAACCAATGATTTATGCCATTAAGACGTTTGAAATTTCTTAATTACGATATGTTTTACCTCTCCTGCCAGATGAGACCATAAATAAGATGTTACTTAGCCTTCTGATGAACGAATGCAATTGAATAAAAGCCTAAAGCGAACAGGTTACTTTTTTTTTTTTGCACTGAACACAAGTGAATATTTCACACTGACGCAATCTCACGCGTATAGGGGTGGGTGGGGTGGCTTGAGAGACACGATTCGGTCGACAATGGATAAACAAGTCAGTGTCGCTCTTTACAGTGGTCAGCAGACATGATAACACAGACCAGCATTATCGTTTATTTTATTAATTCACTACTACTGTTGTTGCTGCTGCTGTTGTTGTTGTTGTTAAGCACCAAGACGGATAAGGGTGATTAGGTGATGGTATAGAGCTTAGGGGCGGGAGACCCCGACCTTGGAAAAAAATCATTGGTCTTCTTGTTGTAGCCGAGGGCTCTTCGTTGACGCCCGACACCACAGGGAGGTGGCCCTCGAAGTCGCTGGAAATGGAGATCTCCAAGTCTAAATTCTTGGACGACTGTTGTTGCTGCTGCTACTACTACTACTCCTACTACTACCACCACCACCACCACACCATACCACCACCACCGCCAGTGCAAACACAACCGCTACCACCACTGAATTGATATTACATCATCAACATCATTATCATCATCCTATTATCCATTTTACTTTTTACTTTCACTTCACTTCTCCTTCATACAACACATCCCTCAACCCAAGTGCTCTTCCCAAGAATGCTGCCAATTAAATGCTTCCTAAGAAATTTGGTATTTGAAGCTGTACATGCCAGAATATTGCTGTCTTTGAAATAGTCCCAAGTGCACCAATTATAAAAAAGTACCATACTCAATTTTGCAGTCATGTGGATGCGTTTCTCTTCCAATCAAGGTCTTAGTACTTTTCAATTTTCTCGTTCTTTCTCTTCAGAATACTCTGATATGTAATTGCTACGTCCATGAAGCTCCATTCTTTTGGATGCCTTCCGTAGGAGAACGATATCGGATCGGTTATGGTGCAGCTACGCATATGTGTAGATTGACATATCCCACATGTGCTTCACCTGACCGTTCCTTGCTACTCACAAAAGCTGTTCCTCTTACCAAATGTTGGGGACATGGCACATTCGAGCCCATATTTACTACACTTATTTATCATCATCATCATCATCGTTATCGTCATTCTTTTCTTTTCTTTTTTTGGGGGAACTCCTGGTGTATTGCATGCGTAGCGGGCTTGTGTCTGCAGCTTACCGTACCATGCTTTCTGTTCTTTTCGCCCGTCGCTCCGTTCAGAGATCAAACTCCGCCGTGATCTACTTTACTTTTCATCTTATCGTAGTCGATAAAATAAATACCAGTTACACATTGGAGCCGATGTAATCGACTAGCTCCTCCCTAATATCTCAGGTCTTGTGCCTATAGTAAAAAGGATTATTATTATTATTATTATCGTCATCATCATCCTTATTATTATCAGGCAACGAGAGAAAGGTTATTCCAAAAATAAAATAGTAAAACGGTGGATATGAAATAGAATAGAGTATGGATAAAACAGGGTTATATGCGTGTGGGGGGAGGGTGCGTGTGTGAAAGCGCTCAGCACCTCATCACGTATAGATGGATTTATAAGTATTTAATAAAAGTTGGTAAAGTCGATAAAGCTTTGACCGAAGAGTTCAGGTCTCGAAACCCAGTCACCTGGAGCACTACAGAACATCTACAATCGTAGACATTATACCAA
The DNA here is from genome assembly GCF_006345805.1 of Octopus sinensis. Taxonomy (NCBI): domain Eukaryota; kingdom Metazoa; phylum Mollusca; class Cephalopoda; order Octopoda; family Octopodidae; genus Octopus; species Octopus sinensis. Next base: position 91,942,921 of record NC_043006.1, on the reverse strand, counting down.
GGAACGCTGGTTCTCCCATTTCGTTAAATGTAGGTGATTGGTGGTAATCTTCCCAAGGGTCTCTGTCTACAGCCGTGTTCGTCCAACACATTACAATAGACGTTCCTCTTGCTTTATGGCGCGATCTTTACGGCTGACAGTGAGGTTGTCGTAGTTTACTTTAAAGAAATGGTGGAGGGCCATCCTTACTGTTAACACGTTCCTTTTCTAACCTCTTCTTTCACCGAGGTAACTGTTCCTTCTCTCTACCACGAGCCTTTTACTAAGCCCTATCGATTCACATTCATTTTCTCACTTCAAAGCGTCCTCCCCTATTGCTGACGATGGCCCTCATCAAGGTGCTCGCTTGACTAGCTCATTGATTCACTCTCTGTCCTCTTGCTTTCTAACATAGGCCCACGGCTACAGGTTCTGAATAGAGGGAATATTCAAAGCTATCACGTACAAGAAAAGTGTGTAGTAATTATTTTGCAGATCCCGAAAGAACGGGAAATAAAATCAACTCAAAACACACAAAAATATGTGTAAACTTGTAAATACTTTAGCTGCACAGAATAAGGATTCTACCGTTTAATTATGATAACAACGACAGAAGCAAAATAGAGATTCGTTTCGTTAGTGGCCCACTTACAAAATTCATGCAAATGGTAAGGCTAAAATTTCATTTGAGAATTTGACAATGTCATCAGGGATTTGAACAAGAGTTATTCACGCATAATCGAGGCGCCGGGGTAAAGCAAACATGATTTTGAGTTTTATTGATTGCAAAAAGATGTACGATCATCTCTCTTCTGGAGCTGGTGCTACTGTGTCTTGTATTTACGCATATATTTACGCATATATATATATTCGTCCACATCTAGTACAACATATAATATTTGTATACTAGATAAGTTTTGAAGTGATGTAAAGAATATCTAATTTAACTTTCTCATTGTTGGCTTGTGTCTTCTTTTTTTCTTTCGTATGTGTGTATGTGTATGTGTGTATGTGTATGTGTGTTATTTGTTTTTAATTTTTAGAAATATTTGTTTTGATTTTGAACGTGTTAATTTAATCTAAATTTTAGTAGAGCATTTTTTGTAATGTTTTATTATCTACTTTTTTAATCTCATGAAAAGTACGTTGGAAAATAAATTACAAAATCATTCGCTCGAGATGGAGAAGGGAGAAACGGTATTATCATTATTTGATTGCAGTTTTTAGCTTTAAAGTTATTTAGTTTCGCTTTTATTCGTAATATTTTTAGTTCTGAAAGCATTTCATTTCGTTCATGCATGTGGAATTTTGCTTTCGTATCTCGGGATTTGGATGAGGCAATGCAAATATTTCTTTCGCATGGTTATTTCTGCCTCTATATTACGGATATCGATTTTGTATTCATTCTTGAGTTAATTGCTTACAAAAAATTTTTAGATGAAACAGTGAAGTCTAGTTATATTACTTTATCTCTCTCTCTCTCTCTTTCTCTCTCTCTCTCAATCATCCTTTCGCACTTTCTTAATATATATGTGCGTGTGTATCTGTGCATGCATTTTTTAAGTATATATATATATATATATATATATATATATATACACATATGTATATATATATATACATATATATATATATATATATATATATACATGTATATATATATACGTACATATATATACACACGCATATGTACATATACACACATACACATATATATATATATATATATATATTATAGATTTTGGTAGAGTTCATAGAGGGTCGGATAAGATACCACGCGTTATTTCATTTTGCTGTCTGCTACCTGAGTTCAAACTCCACCGAGGTCAACTCTACTTGTAATCATTTCGAGGCGGTGGATTAAAGCATTGTAAAGACGTTGCACGGGATGTCTTGCAGTATTTGATCCATTTGTTCGTGGCCAGGCGAGCCTGTTTTCAATTCCATTAGAGCCAACTCGTAAGGAGTATCCTTGCATGGGAATATACTGGTCGTCTGAGTTCCCAGCTGAGTACTTGGCTCTCTAAGTGTAGATACGTATTCTCTCGAGATATGCAAATACCAAGAAACCTATATGTACGCGCGCCCCCCCCCACACACACACACGTATGTGTGTGGTGAGAGGGGTAAGAAACAATTTTGAGAGATTATTATTATAGATTTACATACTGAATATCATATGTTGCTGCAATAAAAGATTGATTAACGGTATTATTTATGCATTATTCGTTGAAAATTTTATTTCCCAAATGTTCATAAAAATTATTTTGTAATTAAATGGTAGAGCAAACATATATTTAGAAATTATTACTTTGCTTCTTCTCGTTGTAGCAATAAGAATCCGACAACTATAAACGTACATTTTTGCCACGTTTCCACTCTAAATTTTAGTTGTTATTGAAATCCATAAAATACATTTCATTGTTGAATGAGTGTGATTAAGTCTTCATAATGCGTCTCTTTTTTGTCAATATATTCAATTTATTTCCACTAAATATATGTACTGTAAGTCTTAGTTTATTGAAATTTCTGTTGACAATTCAATATTCACAAAAATCATTGTATCCCTTATGACATACCATAATGTCAACTTGTAAATTTCAGAACAGGATTATTATATCACTTCCAGATATTTGGTTGTGAAAGGCCTATTTGAAAATACTAAACTGAATACTGCAAAATCATTCTTTCTTTCATTTTGTTCACTCCATACTACAGAATAATCTTCATAATTATATCAACACAAACCAACGCTATCACAAAACGAATCACTGTTGTAACTCTCACTTTTATAATGGTTAAATTAAATATAAAATGGACAAAGGCTTTTCAGAATAAAGTTTTAAAAACTTCTATTGTGTTTTCACTTCATTTGACGAATTATTTTTCAAATTTCATTTAAATTGATTCAGATATTTTTATCTTCAACACGGAAATTATTTATGAAAACATTTCAAAGCTATGTTTTCATTCAGTTGTGAAATAGTGATGCGAGATTTCCGAATGGTTGCTTATTGTACAATATAACGGGGAACATGTATTAAATTGCCTTCGGTGAAAATGAACGTGTTGCTGGGTACAAGTCTCAAACAAATGAAGTTAAGAACGAACATAGATGATAACAATAATATTATCTAACTGGCTTGGGGGCTTTCAAAATAGAATTCTAAAGATGATACATATTACGATATTATTTAGAAGAATATTGAAAGAAGATAATCATTCAAGGAAAGATTTTTCTAAACCTCAGTCGTGCTTGGCATGTAACAATCTATTTGTGAAGTATTTTGATAGGGCTGTGGGTGTGAATCGATAATGTACTAGAATGCTCTGACGGTTTCTTTAACGCAGAATGCAAGAAAACTGTGTAAATACCACGATGGTGATAACACTATTATGTCTAGAAATTTCAAATGTGAGGCGCTGATGTACAGCTAACAGAATTTTCCTCCAAAAGCTTTCTGTTTTCTATGCTACCCTCATGTGTCAGTTGAATATTGTTTTACTTTTATTGCCAAAACCCGTTAATGTGTATGTTACATCAGTGCTTGAATAAGCTAAGTAAAGAATCGTATATTTAATAGAAGTGTTTCGAAAAGTTTTCTTTTATTGTCATCAATGTGAAGTAGGCATAGTGAAGTTCTGGTGACGACTTCATGAAGATCGGCTGCAGATAAATATCTAAAACGGCATGCTTCATTACAATTACAACCTCTAATTTCTATCAAAACTATATAAGAAATACTCGCTTTCTTTGCTGTAGTTTTCTCTGTTGCATTTATAACTAATTTCTTTATGGACGTAAGTAAATATTTTTTCATCGAAGATAATTATTGTCTTTATGTAAAAATGGTAATTAACTTGTTGATTTTCCTTTCTCTCATTCCAGAAACACAACAGCTTCAGAAATAAAAACAAGTGAAACCTAATAAAGAATTTTATTTTCTTTTTTCCACATCACAGTATGAAACATTTCGACTTACCTCGAAAAAACAAACATGTAGAAGGGAAACGAAATTTAATAAGATAGTTATATTTCAAATCAGGATCCCGGGTAGATAAAATTTCCGATATCCAATTGGAGAAGTTTAATTTTGTTGCAGGATCACATTATCTTAGAAAGAAAACGAACTCATTTGTTATAGATTATTAAAATTATAAAATAAACAAATGACACGGAAATGAGGTGTTGTAATGTAAATTCTGATGAGAAGCCCATCATACAATTTTGTTTCTTAAAAAATATTAGCTTGGAGAAACATAAAAGATTTAAAGGAATCCAAATTATTATTTATCATAACCTCCAGAGTGTGAGCTTCAATGCCTTGCGATATTTAGTTGACATAATTTCCGTTTTCAATTCAATTCAGACCGCGACCTCTGTTGGATTACATCCTTTGTCGTCCAAAAACTTATTTACCAGTCACTCTTTCTGGTAGAACTCCGCCTAAAAATGTGACCCTGCCTATGCAAACCTATTATCTTAGAAAATATCTGTGTGTCTGTCTGTGTGCTTAAAATATTTGACAAGGTCATCCGCATTAATTGTGAAAAATCTGCGAACTGTATAAAGATGTTTTTTCTTTTGCCAATAACTTCCGCAGTTTCCAACCGATTTGATCCAAATTTGGCACAAACATTACTCGTGCTTTAAGAATTGTTTTAAACTTATGTTTTTGTGAAGTCAATCCATGTTGAATGAGAAAAGTCTGAGAATAACTGCGTAAAATTCAGTTTTTTGCCAATAACTTCCGCAGTTTCGAAACCGATTACTCATGCTTAATTGACTGTCTTAAACTAATGAATTGTCAAGTTTATTCACATTAAATTTAAAATTTACTGGATTAAACTTAGTCTTTTGCTTACAACTTCTGCCGTTTACTCACGCGCCAAGGGTTGTAGCGCAGTTTTACCTTGCTAATTTGATCTGTGTACATTAGTGTTTAAACCCCCCACCTATTATTGACTATGGTCATGTTGACCCCGCCACCCCCTTCAGCACAAATTTTCTTTAAATGCCTCTGTTAATCGTGTGATAACAGAGGGTGAACTGCCAGCATAACTTTTGACATATCGGCGTGAACACTACTAATGCGCACTCCCTTTTTCATCTATGTACATTACTGTTTAATTAAACCCCACCCCTATTATTGCCTGCGGCCATGATGCCCCTACGCTTCAGCCTCCTATTTGATGTTAATTACTGCTTTTACCACGTCCTCAGTGTTTACTCACTTTCCCCCTCATTATCACCGATGATCATATTTCCCCCTTTTCACCCCTATTTTCCTTAACGACATTATGCTCAATCTTACCCATCAATTTGTGTCTGGAAATCCAAATCCTGCAGAAGCGCAGAGCTATTGTTAACCAACGGCAGGGACTAACAGGTCCAATTTCCAAGGAAGCCAATGTCTGAGGTACTTCTCCTGATCTTATTGCTTGAGCAATGTGATATGCGTAGGACTGATCTATGCTGAGATCTTTGACAATTTCTTCTGGAAACACTGGAATGGGAGGGCCTACATAAATCCTTGGAAAGTTTGCCAAGAGGACCTGACCACTTATTACTTTTTGTAGGACCATCAATTTCCTGGATGAGAAGAAGAAAAGGTTACTCACCTGGATACAATCCAAATGAGTCTTCTTTCAAGTTGTTTTTCTAAATAACTCATCACACCTCGCTTCCAGCCAGTATTCACTGCGGTTCAATCCCCACCAATAGGCTGCACTGAAGTGTCAAGCCCTCTCTCTCTCTCTCTCTCTTGGAACCAGCATAAAATATTATCAGCAATTACTTCTGCATGTTTTTTTCTCTTCCACTTCAACTTCAGGTGTAAAATGAAACAAACACTGACCCCCAGGCTCAGAGCAAACAGTGTAGTGCTCTTTTTTTTTATTAGAATTGGTAATTTTCTGGAAATTCAATCTACTTCAACTATAAATTTGGTTTCAGGAAAGCCGTATTTTTAATTTCTTTCCTCGCTGATCAGATATCTCACTCATTACTTTTTCTTGCGCTCTTCTAAGTTTATTATAATCTATAATCAAGGATGAATCCTCTCGACTGATGAGGCCTGCATCTATCCAAGTGTGAGTTGCAATTTCAGCATCCTAACGGAGTCCAATATGATGGCGAACACTAGCTAATGCAATGTTTAAAATGTCTCTTGTATTTTCCTCTCTTTGGTATGGCTTCAGAAGATTCTTTAAAATTTTCATCTGAAATTACTTCATTTTCTTCAGAAGAACTATCAAACAACTGATAAACATCATGGCAGAGGTGTTCTTCTCTTTGTATGACTTCATTCTTCATTCCCTTCTTTTCTTCTCTCTCTCTCTCTCTCTCTCTCTCTCTCTCTCTCTCTCTTTATTTCTCTCTGAGAAGGCCTTTCCTTTTTCCAGCAGAAATCTGTCTCCTTATATGATGCATCAGAAATTGAGGGAATTTGGCTATGAAGTTCTTCCCCATCCAGCTTATTTCCCGTACCTTTCTCCTACCGCCTACCACTTTATCAAGAACCTTGATGGTTTCCTGCGAGAGGTGTTCAAAACTCAAACTGATGTTGAAAGTGTGTTCAAAGAGTTCCTCAGCTCCAGAACTCCAAACTTTTATGTCACTGGAATAAACTTGTAACTCGTTGGCGAAAATGCATTGATGAATAGAATTTCCGCATTCTTGAAATATAGTTTGATGAATTTCATGTTTGAAAACGTTGCTTACCTTTTACTCGGCCTGATACAAATTCAGAAAAAGAGGTATCGCTTTTGCTGAAGAACTTTCTCTGTACATCACAACATTGATCCAGGAAGGAGGAAAGTTGTCCTCGGTCATATTGGAATTCGGGACATAATGTGTGGAAACGAAATAATTCTCCAATACAGATTGTTCGACGTTCTATCATTTCTGTCAATCTGCAAGCCTTGCGGTTTTAATATAAATAAACAAATAAAGAAGGAAAGGAATAAATAAATATAATTAATTAATTAATTAAATTAAATTAAGTAAAAAATGCATAGGCGTTGCTGTATGGCAAGAAGTTCGCTTCTTAACGAAATGGTCCCGGTTTCAGTTCCACTATGTCACCCCTTGAGCAAGTGTCTCCAAGTGGAGCCTCGGTGCAGCCAAAGTCATGAGAATCGATTTGATAGACAGACATCGAAAGAAGCCCGTCGTATATATACTTATATATATATACGTGCGTGTGACTGTGTATGTACATATATGTATTTATGTGTGTCTATATGTGTATGTATGTGTGTGTTTCTTTGAGCGTGTGTTTGTCCCTCATCACCGTTTGACAACCATCAAAGTGAGTTTACTTTTCTGTAACTGAGCGGTTCAGTAAAAGGGACCTATAGAATAATTACCATTCTTTAAAGTACCGGAGTCTATTCATTCGTCTACAAGTTCTTCGAGGAAATGCCCCAGCATGGCCACAGTCTAATGATTGAAACAAGTAAAAGCTAAAAGCAAGATGGTTGTTTGACAGAATTATTGACAGGAGAATTAACTGCCTGGAGATTATCCGGATTTACAAAGCACTTGAGTAACAAGGACCACGCGATGCCTACCTTCAACGAGATGCTAGTCCGACCACATAACGGGATTATTAAATATAGCTAACAGTTAAAATATCTGCAGTGTTTAGTTACCTCCGTGAAGTTTCTGGGTTCAAATGTTGATAAGAACGACTCCGGCTTTTAACGTATCGTTGGTCTATAAAAGAGACGCTTGTCAAGAACTTTATTCGACATTTAACCACTAAACCATTCTATAAATAGTTTCTCTAGTACCTATATTAGAAATATATAGTAATAAATCAATTGGCGCAATGCGATTAACATACCAAATATGGATATTAACAAATTGGTAAGAATTAGATATAATTTTGTTGATTTGTTAAAAAAGAAAACAAAATTTAAAGGAATTATAACAACATTTTTTTTCACACTTAAATATAAGCAATGGTGTTTTTATGTTACGAGATCAAACGTAAAAATAAAGCTATTCTTAGTCGCGGTGTCAACAGAATTTCTATGATGAAACACCTCTCTTTATGACATTCGTGACAAGGGAATTGTAAATAACTGCACTCGATTATAGAAATATGACTATAGTGGAAATAATGAATGACAGTAATATAAATACTGAAAGCATCTGCAATAATAATGATATGGAAGAGTCAAATAACTATCGGCGGTACTGGGAGTGTCGGGGACGATAACGAAAGTGGTGAGGGCGATAAATACTATTTGGTGAAGATGGCAGGGTATAAAATGCGAATATGTATAAGATTATCTCTCTCTGTCTCTCTTTTGATTTGTATATATATATACATACATGCATAGATAGATATATACATACATACATACATACATACATACTTACATACATACATACATACATGCATACATACATATATATATATATATATATATATATATATAATATATATATATATATATATATTATATATATATATATATATATATATATATAATATAAATAATATATAAATATATGCATATATACAGCACATATGGGTCCAGGACATCAAAAAAACGTTGAACACAATGAGAAACGAAAACATAAAAACAAAAACATAGAAACAAACTTTTGGGGGGAACAACGAAAAAAACAAACAGAGAAACGAGACATACAACATAAAGAATATTCTCCTTCTTCGGTTGTCCCTGTTTCATCTACTCCGCGTTTCGAAACATATATATATATAATCCCGTAACTGAGACGAGTCAAAGCGAGGTTAAAGGATAAAACGTGCGATAAACAGTAGAGCTGAACAATATTCGTGTTAAATATATGGTACAAACATAATGAAAGACGTCGAAGAAAAGTTTAATAAATTTAATTAAAGTGGTAATTAAAAGATTGAATGTTTGGGTTTTTGTCGAAATAGAAGACAAACTTTAAACGTACGTTCTCCTACTTCCACTTTATCACAGAAAGGACAAAGTTTGGGAATGTTCTGCGAATTCTCTCTTACGAATCAACTGTTACCAATTCAGAACAGTGCCATTTTCCTCAGATTGTGATGTTATTCAACAAATTCGATAGACTTGGAGCTAGAATCATTGATTTGTGTCGTGTATAGTGTAGAATGAAGCAAGGGAACTAAAACTAGCAAAAACTGGTGGAGAAATTAATGTTTTGTTGTCTCGCTGACAGGTTAGTGGTTTCTCTGTCCTCATTGATACTCTGCCGTCTGTCTGTCTCTTCAAATCGCACTTAATTTTCCGCTTCCTCTCACCTAGCCTAAATACATATTGTGGAGAGAAGAAAGATGAATTCACGACAGTAGAGCTGGGTGAAATTAAAATATTTTGTATTCGTTCGTTTCTAGGACTGAATTCACATCTTCGATTTACAGTATTTAATGAAAAAGAAACGTGAAAGACGAATACCGCCTCCTTCCAAATCAATAGAACTAATCCTAGGCTGGTTGAATATCTCTGATGAGGTAACGTTCAGGTTACAAGAGCAGCTGCCCAGCAGCAGCAACAGCAACAGCAGCAGCAGCAGTAATAGTAGTAGTAGTGAAAGTAGTAGTAGTAGTAGTAGTAGTAGTAGTAGTAGTAGTAGTTGCTGCTGCTGTTGTTCTTTTTGTAGATAGTCGTAATTGAGAAGAACAAAAATCGAAGATGTTCCAACATCGTGACCATCCCATCTTTTTCAAGTACAGTGTGCCTACTACATGTTATCCAACCGTATAAGATAGTGAAATGTGATCTGAGAAAGATTTGTTAATTTTAGAAGGGATCTGTCGCTGCATGGAAGTTCGTCTGTGTTGGAATTTTGCATCATGTTTCCCTTTCAAGTTTTAGTGTGTCGACATGATTTCCCCTTATGGTCAGCAACATTAAAAGCCGTGATCTTTGCTCGCCTACGTTTTGACCGCAGCAACCGACGACAATTCGAACCACCAACCATGCAGCCTCCCTCTGACTTTCACTTCGATCCGATCGTGTTATTATGTTGACCTCATGTCTCACCACCTTAAGCATATGGGATGGTCATATGGATTGCTTTGCAACCTGTCCCTCTTTGTGGAAATTTGACATAAAATCCGGTCCCTTGTCCCGCCACGAATAAATGCTTGCTGTATTCGTCGTAACCCAAGCGTCCCTTCAAATCCTGAAACGGCGTTTATTTTGTTTTTCTTTCATTTTTATTTTTGCCATTTTGTTGTTTCAATTGAGACTCCATATTTAACAAGATTAGCTGGTCCGGTATCATGTTTAGGAGTTCATCTAATGTTTTCTTTTATGTTTCAGTTGAGATTTTTTGTCTTTCTCATTTCCTTAAGTAAGCAGTTTAACAGTTGAGGATCTGTAAATAACAGATTGATACAATAGAGTGTTCTTGCTCGTGATTCCGAGAGACTGCAAAAGAAACGAGTGACAACGAACAAGTTTGAGTGAGGAATTGGCTATATTTAATGGAGACGGTTACCCACAGAGGAATATTCTAGGGATATGAGAAACACGATGAAGTGGGGGGTCAGCGGCTGATATGATCGACTGATTAATCAATAGCATTAGTATTTATATAAAAAAGACCATAATTGCAAATTATATTAAGTGCTGCGGATTGGCAGAATCGTTAGAACACCGGATAAAATACCTTGCGGTATTTACTCCGTCTCTTTACATCCTAAGTTCAAATCCTACCAAGGTTCCTGTTGTCTAATCTCATACCAAAATCAATAAATTAAAGTATCACTTAATTACTGTAGTCGATTTAATCGATTAACTACCCTCTCTCCTCAAAAATTACTAGAACAGTGCTCAAGAATTATTGCTAATTATACACTTTCCGGTTCTGACACGATTTTACACGTGATTGTGATCCTAGTAAAATGGATTTATTGTCTCGTTTACCCGCTTTTCTATCCTGACTACTTGCATTCTTCAACGTGAGTCTGTCATCAGCTTCGTCCTCTCAAGTACTTATGATGTACTCGCCTCCTTCTTCCATTATTCACTCACACTGTATTAACTCCTAAGGCTCGTCCTTTCTCTTCTAGTGCTCTTTCACTGCACATGCCTTCCAGGCGTTTTTAATTATATATCCCCTGTAGCATGCGAACTGATATCGTTTACATACGAAAGCTGTGTTTATTGTCCTTATTTCATTTATATCCGAGTCTGCTCAGCTTTAACATGGTTAACATCCTCAAAGGATATTTATCTTCTAACATAGATGTGCTTAAATTTTATAAATGACTCCTACTTCCGTATCTGTGGAATCGTTTACCATTTAACTAGGATATTTTATGTAATCTTTTGATATCTGTGCAGCCTAAGGCTCATATCTGCAGGGTCCATGTATACGAATCGGGTCAAAAGACTCATGTTAGTATAACGTTGCACTAACCACACCCTTCTTTCCGTTCTACATTCTTCGACGGACTTTCATGATCAGTAATTGATCTTTGAACCAATATGAACCTTTCTAACATCTCATCTGTTTATTTCTCTTTTACAGGAAACAAATTGGGTTGTTTTTTTTACCAGATGTGCATTTCTTTTTTCCTTCTTCTTCTTCTACTTCTTCTTTTTCTTCTTCTTCTTCTTCTTCTTCTTCTTCTTCTTCTTCTTCTTATTATTATTATTATTATTATTATTATTATTATTATTATTATTATTATTATTATTATTATCATTATTATTATTATTATTATTATCATCATCATCATCATCATCATCATCATTATTATTATTATTATTATTATTATTATTATTATCATCATCATCATCATTATTATTATTATTATTATTATTATTAGACGGACAAAATGCTGCTAAGTACCTTTACGCCCTGAGTTCCAATTCCTTCGAGTTTGACTTTGTCTTTCATCCCTTGTAATTAACCTATCCTTTTCCCTAAAACGTCAAACTTTATTCCCAAAGTACAAAGGATTATTATCATTATTAAAATCACTAGTTGTTGCTGCTGTTTATCTTTGTTGCAGGTAAGTTTCTTGGTAATTTCTGAAATAGTTTACTGTTCGTGTTCATTTGTAAATATATTCCTGATAAATTTGAAAAAAAAAGAAGTTATTTGCTTCTTGTTTTTTTCTTCCAGATATTTTAAATCAAAAATTAACTTTCCTTTCTTTAATTCAATCACTCTGTAATGGGTCGATACCCTGTCACATTACTGATTCACTTTATTTATCACAAGCAGTGATGAAAGGAAAAATTTTGAGAAATTTGAGTTAAACGAGAAAAATCTGTGAATAATTTTTTGGAAAAAGGTTGAAGTGTACAACTAAACTGTGATTTTTCCCATTATCTCAGTGCAGCTTATAGCTGTGAGTTACTCCAGATATGGAACAACTGCATAGAACCAGACTTGCTGTCTGATTATTTAAACAACATTCAAGATAAGAAGTTATAGATTTCATTTACGCGACAGGAAATGTTTGTAGAATCTCATTTAGACTGCTGAATAATAAGTATTAGGTCGAGATAATTCTACGTCAGTAAATAGAATTTTGTTGTAATTCAAGATTAGAATAAAACTGGTGATGGTTTGAGTCACATCATTTAATCCATTGATGAATTCGATTCGCTTAATTTCTGTAAGGGTTGACAAATCTATAATTTGGGGATTTGGGAAAGCTAATTGTATGAAAATTAAATGGGGACAACGTGACAACATCAGTTTTTCTCGTCCTCAGACAAATAAGAAGAAGCAATCCGAAACCCTCACCTTAATTCAAGATAACCACTTGGCAGTATTTTCAATGACGGGGTACTAATGCCAAATGGCCGCATTACAATGACTGAAATAAGTAAAAGAGAAATCCTCAAATCTATCAAGTGAACTCCCTATTTGCTGAAGACAAATGATATTTTCACATTGTCACTTTTTGATACAGAAGAAGCACATCATACTTGTACCATAAATATTTTCTTTGAAATTGAAACTAGATAACGAGAGTATGTAGCCCAACCTCTCTGTAGCAATTTAATGTACCTTATGGTGCCTGAGAAAAGGCACTACTACCCAGATTACATTCCCAATCTTTATTGTCAGAACTCTTTGCCTTTTAACTCATAGTCCTTTCAATCATTAGACAGCGGCCATGCTGGAGCAACGCCTTGAAAAATGTTTAGTCGAATGAGTAGACTCTAGTACTTGTTATTTTAAGTTGAAGGAACGTAAACACACTAACACCGGCTGTCTAGCGATAGTAGGGGAGAAATACACACACGTATATATATATATATATATATATATATATATACATTACGACAGGCCGCTTTCAGTTTCAGTCTACCAAATTCACTTAGAAGGTTTTGGTCGGCCCAAGGCTACATTAGAAGATACGTGCCCAGAATGCCACGCAGTAAAACTGAACCTGGAATCCTATGGTTAGAAACAAAACATTTTACCTGCGCGTAAATGTTGCTATTCCTTTATTCTGGTTAGAATAAATGCAGTCTAAACGGTGTAGCACATACAAGAATATTGACGCTACGGCAATAGGTCACTCACATATATTGTTAATGAATTCTTTCTGTTCAACGTAATACTCGATTTGTTCTGGAAAAGTACAAGTAAAACTGAACTAAATCTACTAAATTCGCCGGTACATATTTTAGCTTCGCGCTTAACAGTGGCGAATGACAACGCTGTTCAGAAATTAGATCAATGGGAGACTGAACACGACAGCATAAATCATGAGTTGTTCTGAAGCTTATTGCTCTTCTGTGTTTTTATAATGCAAAAGGGTTCCATGTTTTCAATATAAAACGACATGTTTTGACCTTTTCCGTCTTCCATAAGGTCATTACTGATGTGAAAGAAATAAAATTACTTTTAGTAGAAATCGGAATAAGAGAGCCTCTATGAACTACATCACTCACCTGTCTAACAAATATTCACATGCTCTCAACAGACACACGCGCTATCTTATTTGCTGGAGTGGGTTATTCAGAAGTTTTTAACTTTGCTTATGTTCAGGAAGATAAATTAGATGATACAAAATGTGTCAGGCTATCTCACAACAGATTATTGGTCACAGACGGATAACGCAGATTTAAAGAATTGGATTAAAGTTATGAAGAAATCTGATCTTCCTCTCGAGATTAAATTGTATTCAATTAATTACAATGTTAAGCAAATTCCACTTTGTTAATTTATGATGACTTTATGATTTTAAGTAACTTTAATTATTTTAATTTATTACAATATGTAAGTAATTTGAATTTTTCGAGACTGCCAAACCTGTGATGTCGGAAATCATGTGGATTTCTCAGTGGAAATAACCGTCCAGCTGAAGGGCCATTGCTTTGATATGAACATCGAACGTCAAAACAAGCTAAACTCGTCAAGAACTATTTCCTTAAACAAAATCGTTTGCTGATTATTCATGAATTATTGAGAGTATGACAGAAACTGTTTTGCATTATTTAGTTGCATCCCTTCATATTTTTAGACCAAGTCTTACCTGCATTACCTTTTTTTATTATTCTTCGAGATGTCGATAAAGAGTACCAGTTAATTAATGGGGCACGGATTTAGCCGATTATACGTGATATTCCAAATCATTTCTAAACTTATGGTAAACTGCAGAAAATTCCATGACTCATCTGACATAATTAGATAAGTTATGTTTATTACTTAAAACGTCTCCATAATATTCTTTATATGTGAAAGTCAAAAAAAAAAACGAGAGCGAACGTAGAAAAACCGGGACATTAAAATAGATATTTCACAGTGGACACTTTCTAATCAGCGATATTCCTGTTTTAACCAACGATGGTGAGCCTGATAAATCAGGTAATATGCAAGTCGTATTTTTTCTACTGTATTAAATATTTGTTTTTCACATCAAAGCAAATAATATCTTAAGAAGATACCTCAAAGTTTCTGCAATATATTTTCAAGAGAACATAAATGTTAATATCTAGGATTGGGGAGTATAAAATGTTCATATTTAGAGAAAACAATGTGTGTCGAATTCATAAACACCTTATAAATACCTTCCACGCTGCAATTATTTTCGTTCCAGCACACGATCTCAGATCAGGTCACTTGCTATGCAAGTATATCTCCGTAAATGTGTGTCTAATACATCATTTCAAAATAATTTAAGAATTCATATCTTTCTATTTAATCTATACAATAGTTTATTTTGTGTCACGTTAGGAAGGGAAATGTACATATGATAATAACTATGGTTGACTTAAAACTTTCAAAACATTGTGACAAAACTGATGAGAAGCAAATTTGGTTTTAGTGTCAGACTATTTAATAAGGAAACTAAATACTTCTGTTTTTCTTTTAAATTCCACATTCCGATGTTTCGGACGTACGAACCGGTATTAAAATATCTTAGATATTTCAAAATCGCTTTTTATAGTAGTTGTTTGCAGTACCACCTTATTAAATCTCTGCTTCTGCGAATGTAAAATTTATAGAACGATGTGCGTAGGTAGATCAAGGAATACGGTTAGAGAGTTAATGCGGATTACAAAGAAATAGGAAAACAAAATAAAAAGAAAGAACGGAATGGATGGACTCAAGAAAAAAGAAATTAAAGAAACATGAAAGAAACTAAAGTGAGAAACAGAGAGAATATGTGAGAAAGAAATGAAATAAATTATAACTAAGCTGGATAAAGAGAAGTAATATCATAATAAAGCAGTAGAAACAAGTATATGAGGAGAGTAAGTGAAGGGGAATGAGATCATTGATCTCATGAGGGGTTAAGAGACGAATCAAAATTGTGATCGGTGTAATAAACAACGTGTAGAGGCATAGAAACAAATATTACCTATAAAGGGACAAAACGACAAATGTATAATGTTTAATTTACTGGAATTAACAATTGCACGTCGTAAATTTTTATGTTCTAAATGATATAATGGAATTTTTATTACAAAGAAACCTATAATTTTTTTTCACCATCTTTTTATCGATTGAGTGTTCCAGCTTCATGTGTGAGTGTGTATATGTGCAGATGTTTACATATATGTATACGTGTAAATGAGTATATTTTGTGTGGTGAAAAGTATACAGAGAAACACACACACACACATAGATATAGATAGAGAAAAAGATGTATAGAGAGAGATGTACTTTTGAGTATATGTGCGTATTCATATATCTGAATCTGATCGTTTATTTCTACATCTCCCAATTTATCTTTCTCTAAACTCCCATTTTTAAATATACAAAAGCACACGTATACATACATACATACACACACACACATATATATATATATATATATATATATATATATATATATATATTTATATATATACATATACACATATATATATATATATATATATATATATATATATATATATGCGCGCACGCGCACATACATATGTATGTATATACCATAAATATCGCCTTGTCATAAAAACTCATTTTGTATTCCTTATCTTTAAGCTCAGTGGCATTGTCAGGAGGAATGAAGAATGGCGAGTTATCCTCCTATTGATTGAAAACAATATCCTCACAATGCATGCTCTGCCACAATATCAATTAATGTGCGCCTGTGTTTCCTTGTGTGTATGTACTTGGGTCTGCGTGCGGGAATCCAGGATATTTTTTTTAAAATTCCTTTTATCTCTGATTTTTATTTTTAACGAATAACAAGCAAACCAGTTGTGAACAGATACAGACACATACTTGCAGTGAACAACTTTGAACTTCACTGCTTCTAAAGGGTACTTGCCGAAAAGAAAATTACAAGGACCCTAAAAAATTTTTTGCTTGAGTTGCAACGCAATAACAGTGGTATGATATGAACAATACAGCAATCAGATTAGCTTTATAACATTTTTATAGCTGCAAATCACACATCAACAAAATATATCTTTAACCTGCAGCTATGTTATCTTCTAACTCCTGTTAGTATAGTGACCTACACGCCTAGGAAATGGCTGGTGCGTTGCCACTACCGAGTCATTCGTCTCTCCTCTTCCCGTCACTCATGTTATGTTACACTACCACAAATAAGTTTCTAACAAACACATCCATTGCATCTTCACCAGAAAGTTAGAATGGTTTTTGTGTAGGAAAGCCGGAGGGGGGTGTCTGTGTGTTTATGTGCAACCATCAATTTGCATATATTCAGCGGCAGATACCTCACTGAAGTCACCGACAG
>NC_043006.1:91868283-91918283 GCF_006345805.1 Octopus sinensis | reverse complement strand
GAAGTGTCATGGTTTGGGGGATGATATCTGGAGATGGTGTGGGCTCTTTGGTGCGATGACATGGAAAGGTAAATGCAGGAGTTTATAAACAACTTGTAAAAGATCATGTCTTGCCTGTGCTGAGAAATTCAACTAAGCGACCACCCATAGTCATGCAGGACAATGCCCTATGTCACAAGGCTAAGGTGGTCTTGAACTTCCTATTGTTATGGATTGGCCTGCTCATAGCCCAGATTTCAATCCTATTGAAAATGTATGGAATATTCTAAGAGAACGTTCGAAAGCCAGAAATCCTAAAACAACTGAGCAATTATGGAATGCCCTTCAGGAAGAATAAAATAAGATCACCCAGCAAGAAATTGAAAATTTAATTTCCTCATGCAGTCGAAGATGTCAGAGTGTGATTGAAGCTAAAGGGCTTCAAACTAAATATTAAATAATTCCAGTATTCTCTGTCATTTTTTATTATTTTGTTATTTTTTCAACCGTTCTGACCATGGGTTTTGCAGTAAATCACTAAATCATCCATAACTTTTGTATTATCCTCTCAAATTACACCAAAATCTCAGACAATAACAATTAATATTGTATTTATAGTTTGTGAAAATTATAGAATATAAAACTATTTTGATAAAAACTTATACTTACTTTTCTGACGAAAACAATGCCGTTCTGAATATTTTGGCTGCAACTGTATATTAATATATATAATATTATATATATATATATATATAATATATATATGTATGTATTAATATATATATATGATATATATATATATATATATATATAATATATAATATATATATTATATATATGTAGTATATATATATATGTATATATATATATATAATATTATATATATGTATGTGTGTGTGTGTGTGTGTGTATCTATCTATATATATATATATAGTTAATCCAAACAAGAAAGCACAAAAAAACACAACAACGCGAGGACGTGGAACAAATATAGTATTATTGGACGCTCAGGAAAGAAGGAAAGAAGGGGGGTTTAACGTTTCGAGCGGAGCTCTTCGTCGGAAACATAGGAGAAGGAAAGATCCAGAGAAGGGAAGACGGAGGGAAAAAAATCGCCAGCGGTGCACACGCGGTCACATTTATATAAACTGGGCAACCCGTGACCCGTCGGGTCACCGGGAAACTGAGTTTCCCAGCAGCAGAGTTTTGCGGGTTGGAAAGATTTGGCTGCTATTTCTTGCTCGCCTTGGTACCACGCGACAGGTATTTCGGGGCCTTTATCGCAATCAGATGTTACGTTGTAGCAGGGCCTGCTAGGAATAGCAGCCAAATCTTTGGAGGGAAGACACACTCGAAAATCCTATTTAACACTGAGCTTACAAACGGGTCTTTTACGAAATATCTACCACATTTTTAAAGTCATTTTCACTTTAGAATATTCTTTAAGTATGCCAAAAAAAAATTTGTAATGGTATTCACTTGAAAATACTTTTTGAAAACATTAAAATATTGTCTGTTTAAAGAAAGCTTAAATATAAATATTTACTGTACAAACAGTTTACATTTTTGAAATCACATTCACTTAAAAATATTTCTAAATGATTAAAATATTGTTTAACAAAAGCGAGAATAGGAATTGTAAAAAAAAAATCGGTTTTTTTTTTTCGTTGTCAATTCACTGTTTAATAGAAAGATGAGATTTTCTTTCTTTTCAGAATGAAGATTATTTTGGAAACATTTTCCCATTATACATCGTTTGGAGTAATTATACCCTAAAAATCTCTAATATCTTGAAAACTACTTCATCGATTTTCGCGAAACCTGTTTCATTCGATTCGTTTTAACATTTCAGGGTTACTTAATTCATGCTACTTTCCTATTATGCGCCAGTTTCGCTGATTAACATTACAAGCAATTTTGAAACTGACTTTTAATGTATTATATATATATATATATACACACACATACTGAAATCAGTAAAAGGTAAAAAATAAAAGATTATATATATATAATCTTTTATCTTTTACCTCTTACTGATTTCAACCAGAGGCTGGGGCTTCTTTCAGTGCCATTTGGTCTCTTTTCTGTACTGTTTTTGGTCAATAATAGAACTGGACAAAGTTTCTCTTCTTTGTGCCTCCTACCACCATATGGATTCATCTGGGATTTCAGATAGAAGTTTGTCCAGGTGCTTTTTGAATGTTTCCACATCTACACCCAGCAGATATCTTAGGTTCCTTGGCAGGATGTTAAACACTCGTGGTAACCGGAAACCCAAGTTGTTGCAATCATGTGTCCTCAACTGAGATAAAGAAGATCTTTGGTATTATGAAGTGCCGTCCTTTTCGGCAGTTGGTATAGCTTTTAATTCCAAAGTTGGGAACTAGAAATTCCAGGATCTTCCATATGTATATCACAGCATACCTTTCTCGCCTTCTCTCCAGGGAATAGGGCTTTAGTTCTTGTAGCCTCTCCCAGTAGCTCATCTGTTTCACCGAATCAATCTTCTTAGCGTTGTGGTGCTGGATTGCTTCAAGTTCTGCAACAAATTTGATGCCCCACAGTTTGGAGCAGTAATCCAGACGACTGGGGACAAATACCCTTCATAGGAGTAGCAGGGATTCCTTATTTCTGGTCCTGATTGGCTCAACGCTGCCATCCTGGCAATATGCACATGGAATGTTGCCTTACTGCTCATGTAGATTCTTAGAGTGTTTGAATCTTATCAACACTGAACTACATGCTATTTTCATCAGCCCATTTATATATTGCATACAGATCATTTTGGAGTTTTGCTATGTCATCAAAGTCCTTGACTGCCTGAGATACTGTTATATTATTAGCGTAGCTGGTGAGGGTGGTTGACTGTATATCATGAGGGCATGTCTGAGAGAGACACGACAAACAATAGTGGTCCTAGTACAGTTCCCTGAGGAACTTCACTGCGGATGGATATCTTCCAGAGAGAGCACCATTGGCTGTAACTGTCTGACTCCTGTCCTTCAAAAAGTCGTGCCAGCACTCTCCTCGTTTTCCAGCGACACCAGGGTCGCGTCGTTTGTGACATATCATCCCATGATCAACTTTGTCTAAGGTCTTGGCAAAGTCGAGATATATCACATCCACATTTGAGTAGTTGAGCTGCTGTTTCAGTACCCAGTCATAGTAGCTGTGTGAGATATCTCCTTCCTGGGTGGAAACTATGTTGTGTATTTGTGAGCAAGTTATTCTCTTCCAAGAAAATGATCAGTCTCCTTCTGATAATGTATTCCATGATCTTGCTAGTTTTTGGGACGACTTTGCTGATATTTTGTTGAATTTTATTCTACTGTCTTCGGAACGTTTTCCGCAAGCATTTTTGCCGCAGAAAATTTCGCCTCAGGATTTTTGCCCGTAGGAAAATTCGCCGCAAGACAATTTCCCCGAAAAATAAAGATGAATTGCTCCTTTGGTATATAATTGTTTAACCAACCTATCTATTATATTATCATGGCAAAGCTAGAGGGGTGGGGGCAAAAGAAAGCAATTTAAAAGATGATGTTTTGAAAAAGAAAAAAATTCTGCTTCAATGAAAAGTAATACAAAATAAATATAACATTTACAAAGGACAAAAAGAAAATAAAAACAGAATTATAGACACACACACACACACACACATACATATATATATATATATATATATATATATATATATATAATATATATATATATATATGCATATATACATATATATATTTCGTTTTAATTTTAAGAAAATAAAGATAAGAAATAGGTGGAAATTTTTACGGGTGCGTGTGTTAAATTATAAGGCACAAAAAGAAAATGACTCTCCCCAGACACAACAGAATACATACATACATACATACATACATACATACATACATACATACATATATGTATACCGGTTTCGCTATCGCTATCCATGATATTATGTTTTTCTTATTTGAATATATATTTTTTCTTAAGAAGAAATTTGATCCATGTTGTGTGTGAGGAAATTCACGAGTGAATGACTTCACAAGTAGATAAATAAAGGGAGGTAATTGTTTGTTATTATTGTTATTGTTGTGGGACAGCAATAACAATAATAACAACCAATTACCTCCCTTTATTTATCTACTTGTGAAGTCATTCACTCGTAAATTTCCTCACACATAACATGGACCAAATTTCTTCTTAAGAAAAAATATATATTCAAATAAGAAAAACATAATATCATGAATAGCGATAGCGAAACCGGTCGATATATTAAAAATTATTTTAAAACTATGTAAGTGTGCGTATTTTCTTTTTTAATTTCTTACATACATTACAACTCACCACGTGGGGATAATCGAAATTCCTCTTTTCTGTTACTACTATATGTTTACGGCGAATGTTCGTAGAACCTTTATTACAAATGTTTGGATAGGAAGATGCTGAGAGCTAGGTACCATATCGGTCAGAAGAGGCAGCGTCAACTGAAAGAGCAGTGGCATTAGCAGTAGCAAGGACAGTAGCAGCAGCAGCAGTTGTAATCGTAGGAGTGGCAGAATTTGGTTTGGAAAATAGGAATAATCGGAATTATATTATTTTTTTCATTTCCTTTTCTCTCTTGTATTTTGATATCCTCCCTTAAAATGGATTAAGCGAAGATAATGAATTAGGATAAATTCTATTCAGTTTGTGTTGAATGCATAATGAATTGAAAACATTAGGATGACTATTCTGAAAACTCATCAACCGAGGAAGCCGATGAATAGAAGGATCTCTCTATGCTTCCGGCTTATGATTGAAATGAATAGGAAACAATTCATGCGAATTTGTTTTCGGTTTGTCCTTGCTGGTTTTTGTAATTTTGTGTGTACGATGTACTATAGAGATATGAGGTAAACACCTTTTCCATTTTATCTAAACTAACTTTTGATTATCAGATATAGCTTCAATGTCCTCCCTTCACACATGTGACTGAATCCATTTGGGAAGTTAAAATGCTTAGCTACAATTTATATCGTTTAACGTTAATGGTACTAACCACCTTATTTTTATCAGATAAGGAAAGGTTAAGAAATAGAAAATATTTATTGAACTGTGGGTCAGGAAACAAATATATTTATCAGTATGTATTAAATGTTTTTTTTTTTTTAATATATTAATAGTTAAGCTTTCTTTATTGAAAATAACATGAGATAGCGTCCATTGTTGCTTGGTGATAAAACACCATTAATACATATGACAGCTGCAACTTGTGTTTTTGCTATGTTAAATTTTTGTACAAAATGCTTAGCCAGGCAAAATGCTTAACAGCATTTCGTCCGTCTTTACGTTTTGAGTGCAAATTCCGCCAAGATTGACTACGCCTTTCATCTTTTGGGACCGATGAAATAAGTACCAGTTCGGAACTGGGTTTGGACTAATCAACTAGCGCCACCCTCAACAAACTTCGGACCTTGTGCCTATAGCAGAAAGTATTATTCACACAAATTGGTAGCAAGAAGTCACAGCGAGAATGAAAAAGAAAGAACACTAATCCTAAATTAACCCAACGAATAACGAAACATGAAAATGCAGCCACAACTTTCATTTTTGCTCCCAGGAACAACATACAAAGGCAGGATTGTGTATATGTGTTCGTAGAGTAAATATTTACGTAAAAAAAATATGCACTGGAAGTATTTTAGTAATATGTAAGCCGTTTCACTCTCTGACTATTCTTTGTGCTTTCAGACAAAGGAACAATATGAATTCAGTTTAAATCATTACAAGTGTCTTTCTACCACTTTGATCTACAGTTAGAAAAGAAGAAAAAAGAAAGAAAGTTGTCGTAATTTCAAGTTCCAAGTTGTGTAGTACTGACGAGGCCAAAAGGAGGGCGAAATATGCGATTCCCGACCACTAGTATCTTTAAGATCTTTATGTTAGGGAACTGAAAAAAAAAATAAATGTATGGGAATAAATGTATGTGCTTCAATGTATATATTCGCGTAAGGTTTAGTATATCGGATAGACTATCGTAAGAAATTCGTTCAGGCTCATTGCGCTCTGATTTCAAATTCCGTCGATGTCAAATTCGACTTTCTTATCCTTCCTGGGTCTATAAATAAATTACTAATTCCTCTTCATTGCCCATTATGTTTCAATCATCCATAATGTCGAGTGTGTGTGCCAAGTACGCAACCAACTGAGAGTATCCTTAAGCAGCCAATGTAGATAGATTTTATTTAGGCAACTGGTTTACACTGGGGTATATATACACGTGTGTCTGTCAGTGTGTGTCTAGTGTGTTTACGTATCTTTTAGTCTGGTGGAAATCAGTGTCTATAAACCTTTAAATGTTCATCAAAATGGCTGTAGAGAGAGACGACGGTATTTTCAAATTTGCCCCAAATATTTACAACAGAAAACTTCCGCTAAAGCCACCCAAGATATATCATGTAATGTTAAAACGGATGACCGTTCAATTCTGCGAACTATGTCTTCCATGGTAGAATTCGAACGCAGAACACAAAGGGATGGAATAAATCTCGCTCTGCATGAGAACCGCCGTCGTAACAGTTTGGCCAATCTCCCGCCGCCCTAGGCGGCTGTATTTTTTTTCATTGACCTCCAAAAGAATGAATTGTAACGTTGTTACAATTCCTGACAGCTGGAACAAATGTTGTTAGGAGTTTCTAGTCTACCAGCTAATGACTCTGCTATCATTCAACCGTTACACAGATCCAGGTATATGGACGAATGTGTGTTCAGGATTTTGTACTCATTTTCTAATTTTTTCTCTTTTTTTTTCGAGGCACTTGCTTTTATGAGATGACAAACTGTGACAGACAAAATTAATCGCTTTTTTTTCTCAAATCAGTGTATTTTGAAAGCTACTTGAGTCTATAAAACAGTAGCTATCATCGTAGATGTTAGCCCACCATCAAACACCGCCCACGTTGATGAGTTACCAATCTCTGCACGATTTTTGTGCACATTTTGTACCTTGATGTGACACGAGACCGAAACTCTTGCGAGTACTTTTTAATGATTAAAACATTATCATATACACCAACATATGCAGCATGAGAGACTGAACAACTAAACATTGGTTTGCGGTGTTTTCTCTCAGACCTAAAATAGGTAATCACAATGACCGTAGCTACATCCTTCTATTTCTATATTGTTCTCAGTCTAACCAGGTAGAATATGCTTCGCTAAAGAGATTTAATAATACTGAAACATGCTTGTTCCTTTCCCAATTCCGTTTTAAAATCCTTTCTTTATCCAGTTATTCTCCAAATCATATTTCTGAAGTGTTTCCCGTTGTTTGTTGCTTTTTATACCAAAGACCAATCTACAGGAACTTTTATTCCACTAACTGAAAGGATAATATAGCGGAGACCCAGCTTGTGGAAAAATACGCGAAGGTATTTCCTTCAGCACTATTGCTAATCTTCATTTTTCTACTATTTCTACAAATACAGATTATTTAGAAACATTGTGAATTGAATCGAACACGCTTCAATGAGGAGACATCATATTACCGAAAAATTTCTGTCGTGTCACCAATTGGCATTGAATAAAATATACATTCGTATCTCCATTATTGTTTTTCGGATTAGCTTCCACCATTGGAGTTATCATCTTTGTGATTGATTTTACAATGAAAACACACTACAAGGCTTTTTCCCCAATACTAATAGCAGTGTTAAACTCGGATGATCGAAAAGCAATATATATTTGCCTACGCACATACAAACGTTTGTATGTGTGTGCAAATATTCTAGATTTGTCTCTCTCTATCTCTATCTATCTCTCTCTCTCTCTCTCTCTCTATCCCTCTCTCTGTTTTTACTGACATCTGCATTCTCTTATACACAAAAGATAGATATTGATGCGGAAAAAGACGTGGTGTCACCTCTGACACCCTCTTAATATATGTATGCTCAACCATACCTGACACTCAGTAAAACAACTGCTCTAAAATGTCCAGCCAACGAAGACCCTTCAACATCAGGAGCTCTCTATCTACCTTTTAGTATTTATTTCTGGCTTGTTCAGGTATGCTACAATGTACCCCTTTAACTCTCATGAATAAGCACTGAACAAAATATATATGTGTATCTTTACAAAATATATATGTATATATATTTTGCACAAAAAGAAATATATATGTGAATGTATATAGTACACATAAAATTGCATCTACTGACATAATGTAATAGGCATGTAAAACAAGTGCGCAGGTAGATTTAACACTTAAAACTCGGGAGTTTTAAACTAAAATCCATAACAAAGGTGACAACTGCGACTGAAAAAAAAGCAATGAATAGCTATAAGTGATGCATCATTGAGCGGTTAGATATATATAAGAAAGGTAAAAAGAACAAGCAAACCGTGGTGTCATTTTAAAGCAGGAAATTAATAATTCAAGCATAATTGTAGAGTTGTTGCAATAGAATTTTTGTAGTAAACGGTATACAAATGAGGGAGTAAAACGATGTGTACAAAGCCTCTTACAGCTGTTTCCAGAATAGCTGTTCATATGAAGCATATATCAATGAACAAAGATTTCCATATAAAAGCCAAATATTCCGTCCTCAAAGAGGAAGGATTAAGGAATATCCATGTCAAAGAATATCAGTAGTTGCCAGTTCCATCATCGAAGAGAGAGTATTTGTGTATATATATATTTATACAGCCGCCACACATAAACACAGATAAGCTCATGATACTGTTAAAACAATTTTAAAAGACCGGTCTCTCCCTTATTCTCTCTCTATATATGTGGAGAATGATTACGTTATTCATATGTATATATATGTGTGTCTGTGTGTGTTTGTGTGCGTGTGTGTGTATATATATGATAATATATATATTATATAAAATTCGTTCTGTCTGTGTGTCTTCTAGGATCTCGGGCATCTTCCATCCGATTGCGCTCAAATTTGATATGTAGATACCGACAGTATCAGGGCGTGTATAAGTCTTGAAAAAATTACAAAAATCGGTTCCAGGTGAGAATGTAATCGATAAAGCCGTAGGAATGTGCATTTGTACGCGCGAGTACATCAGCTGTTGCGATCGATAGTAAGCGTACGCAAGAAAAACTGCACGTGCCGTTTGCGCAAAAAAGCCGACTGGCTTGAAATAATGCCACAATGTGCAATATATTTAAGAGACCAAAAAAGTAAGATGCAAAAGAGATATTTTCTTCAAACTTGACATGAAGGGTGGAAAGACTATTTGGTTTCTTTGGAATAGAAAAAAAAATCTATGTTTATTTCTTCTTTTGCTGGTGTCTCAAATCTAGGTTAAATCAGTGTTTCTCAAAGAGGAGGCTTATGGGACGGTCGGACAAGTTGTTTTGAGAAAATTTGGTTTAAATGTTTGACAACTCAGCACCGCCCATTGAACGTGGGGTGTTTTGCTCGTATGTATATAAGAGCGAATTAGATGCATAGAGAGATACATCTATACTCAAGGGCCAAAACTGCAGGAAATTATGTTAAAAAGTAGGAAAAAGCTAAGTAGGCTGACGAGTAAGAAAAAGCTAACTTCTCACTTTAGAATAAAATATAAATTTAGATCTACATAAAAGAAACAATAAAACATACAACAGAAAGAAAAAATGTTCCTGATGAATGTTTCCTGGTTTATAGTTTATCTTTTCTTTCATATTGTAAGTCTTTTGTATGTTATCCTAGCCGTTTCTCTTTAGTTTATTTCTTTCACGAAGATTTGGCAACTGGCGGCGTCAATAATATTAGAAAAGTCTGTGAATCTGGTTGTAAATATAATACAATTCTCATTACCATTTATATGCGAATAAAAGATAGCTAGAACCTGTTGAGATAGTTTAGTTCAGTTGAAAGTTATTCGAAATTTCTCAACAAAGGCGAATCATTTTCGACACAGGTCTCAGAATTGATTTAATCTTTTTTGTTTTACTTTATCGATATAAGACTTTTTGTTATTTATTTATTTATTACGTTAGTTGTTTTTGTATTATATTGCATTGGGCGAAAGTGTCGGTTTTAATAAGTATTCAACAAATTGTTCACAGAATTTTCCACGGTCACAGTGACAAGGGATTATCTGTGAAATTCGAGCGGAACAAGTATCACAAACGTCCTTGTTCACAAGTACCGACTTATCTTATTTGTTGCCCACAATGTTTACTATTTTACTTGTATATATAATTTCTCTCTCTCTCTCTCTCTCTCTATATATATATATATATATATATATATATATATATATACGCATAATCAACATAAGCAATAAGGATATCCAGACGCATATATATAGTGAGAATTTTCAAAAAAAGACACAATAGACGAAGACGGGTGTGTAAACAACAAACCGATGTATTAGTTTAACTCTAGGGAAGTGAAAAAGTCTTTCACGTTTCGAGCCTATGCTCTTCGACAGAACGGAACGCAGAAATAAACAGGGAGTGAAAATAGACAAAGGTTTAATTGCTAGCGATCTGTCATACCTATCTATCTATCTATCTATCTATCTATCTATCTATCTATCTATCTATCTATCTATCTATCTATCTATCTATCTATCTATCTATCTATCTATCTTATCTAGCTTATCCCGAACAGGTAATGCTTCTCGATAGCACTGCCAGGCCAGAGATCTTTGGTGATTGTCCATAGGTCCCGGCCTGAAAGTTGGCCTGATTCTCGTCGACGCCCAGATTCTGCCCGAGAACGTCGTTGCACCTCCCCTCCACTAATCCTCTATAGAACGCCTTTCTTGTAATGAAATCGCACAAATTTGGTCCCGGACGGCAGAGTTGCTTGAGAACAACGCGACACACGCGGTGCCATTCGCCTAGCCTCGGTCTCTGTTCGATCCACGATTGTAGTTCGGCCAAGGAGACGAGCTGCGGGAAAGCGCGTCGCACAAAAGGCGACCACACCTGTTCACCATCGTCTATGAAGCGCTAGAGATCTCGCAGTCTCAGAGCATGTCTGCTCATCATCAACCACGGCATGCCTAGTCCTCCATTTAGCGGGTGTTGACAGCAAATGGATCGCCTAACAATCGGAACGCTTCCCTTCCTCAGGAAGCGGAAGAGTATCCGTTCCAGTTTGGTGATGGTAGGGTCGGGACAAGGCACGACGGTCAGCCGGTACACGATGACGGATGCGATGTACGCAGTCGCCACCTCCGCCCGACCTTTTAGGGATAGCTTCCTCTCAGCCCATTTCTGGGTGAGAGGGGGCACCCTAGTCGTTATTTCGCCCCAGTTCTTCTCCATTCGGAGGTCCGGATCGAACCAAACTCCGAGCAATTTAACCGGTCCGTCGGTCCAGTGTCAAACGATGGAGACGCTGCTGGACGGCATGGGCTTGCTTCTCCAGGTGCCGAGCCGCAAGCTCAATGACTTTTCCCGGTTAATTTTTGCTCCCGTTACCGCTTCGTATTCTTTTAGTGTCTCGCCGACCAGCTCGATGTGTTTGTGGCTCGACACTATGATAGCGACGTCCTCCGCGTATGCAGACACGCTCCTCCCGCATCCCAGCTCTCGTGGGATGCCCCTCAGCATCGCCAGATTCCGCAGTAGTGGCTCAAGAGTCAATACATACAGCATCGATGAGAGGGGGCATCCCTGACGAACCGAACGCATGATGTTAAAAGGTCTGGATAGATGACCATGTACGCGAACTACTGAGCGGATGCCGCTGTATAAGGCAGCGATCCAACCGCGGAAAACTGGACCGAAACCAGCCGCTTAAGGACAACCTCCAAGTAGTGATGGTCTACCCTATCGAAGGCTTTTGATTGATCCAAATTGATCAGCGCCCCACCCATGCCAGGATCCTTAACTACCCTGTCAATGATGTAGCGCATCAGATGGAGGTTGTCATGGATACTCCTACCCGACACGGCGCACGTTTGCGCCTTATAGATAGATAGATAGATTGATAGACAGAGATAGATAGATAGATAGATAGATAGATAGATAGATAGATAGATAGATAGATAGATAGATAGATAGATAGATAAGGAGAGAGAGAGAGAGAGAGAGAGAGAGAGAGAGACCAGTGAGACTGATGCCTTTAATGCTCGACAAGCGGAAAAGACATGAATGAGGAAGGAGAGAATGCAAAAGCTCACCTTGTGGAGAGGAATAACTGAGAAAGATATGTAAGTAGAGCCGGTGAGGGAAGACAACCTGACAGATAATAAAAATGGAAGTGAAACGGGACAATCTGTAGGAATCTCACTTGAACTCGGCCAGCTCTGAGAGGCATAAACCATCATAACAGTGGTAGATAATACAGAGAGAGAGGGGAGAAAGAATAAGAGGGAGAGAAAGAGAGAGAGGGAAAGAGGGAGAGAAAGAGAGAGAGAGATAGGAGAGGGTGTGTCTGTATGTTAGAGGCTACTATATTTTTCTTCCTCTGTTTTTATGAATTTTTTCTGGATATGATCAACGATGTCTGTGTTTTATAAATGATTTAATTTTAAGGTAGTGACGGTTCGTAATATTCAATGTTTCCTCAGAACGCTTTGACTTCATTCCCTAAAGTTGACAGGCTTCAGTATTGCTAAATCACACTGGTCTCTGAATCAGAGTAAGAGGATCGAATCAAGTTAAAACTTTTACCCCCTCTGACAACATTTAAATACAATTTTCCCGGTTGTCAACAGTCACGAAAAGAAGCTAGAGGAAGACGACGAATGAACGAGTATGCATCTACGCCATTACCCAGCCGAGTTGAAATATCGAAGAAATCGCCTCCAAACCATACTCTACACCAGTGGTTCCCAAGTGGGGGTTACTGCCCCCTTGGTGGCAGTGGAAAGGTGCAGGGGGTCATTGAAGAAAAGTGGGACGATAATGGGGTAGCCAAAAAAAAAATAATGGGTTGATTAGGTTAAGTCTTATTTGTGAAGTATTTTGTGGCAGAAAGTGGTCTATATTTGTGTCAGGGATAGAGGGGGCGGCGTTACGTATGTGGCCTGTGTGCCAAGAGGGCAACAGCCTGAAAAAGTTTGGGAATCACAGCTCTACGCTATAAAGAAAATGACACATTGGAAAAGGTGGACCTGGTAAATAGGAAACAAACGTATTTGATCGTCAAACTCTTGCAACAGTAACAAAAAGAGTAACAACAACAGCAAGAAGAGGAGGAGAAGGACCTAATGTAAAATAAAATGGGGAGTTTTCATTAACGCTGGAACTTATGCCAAAATAAGAACATTTGAATGCCATTTGCAACAGCAGCAGTAACAGAACTGGCAGCAGCAGGAAAGACAAATGCAGCATCAGTAGTCTCAGTAGTAGTAGTAGTAGTAGTAGTAGTAGTAGTAGTAGTAGTAGTAGTAGTAGTCGATTTGGAAGATTTGGAAAAGGTGAATGATAGTACATTTTTTATTTCCATTTGTGATATCTATGTATGCACATTATATGTTTGTATGTGTGTGTGTGTACATATATATGTGTGCATTTATCTCTCTCTCTCTCTCTCTCTCTCTCTCTCTATATATATATATATATATATATATATATATATATATATATATATATATTATATATATATATATATGCATTTATGTATCATGTATATATATATATTATATAAAATGTTTTCGCCTCTGAAATTGCCCGACGGCAAATAAAATAGGATGCTTTTTAAAAAATGTTCTTTTCGTTTCTAACTTTGTAGTTTCTGTTTTTGATTTCTGTCTACATTATAACCAAACGAAAAACATTATTATAACACCTCTGACGATTCGTCGCCCCAGGTAACTGTCGAGTCATGCGTAGGATTGAATAAATATAAATATTAGTTTCCTTAACTTGGTTTTGCACTACCATTTGTGACGTGTCCAAACTTGGATTTTATCTGAACCCATTTCTAACAGCCGGATTTAGCGACGCGGTCCTCATCTAGGTATGTCCCCCCATACAATATCAAGAAATGGAATTCTGCAGTTTACGTATATTCTACTTGTCAGTGACTCTGACGCTACATTTATTCTGATATGGAAAGTTTCCAATGGAGATTTGTATTATTGAGGCAAAATAGAAATATGTTTATCCTAATGATTTAACTTTTTGTTGTACCATGGGAGTCAATTTATGACAGGTCAGAAACGCGAGATACCTTCAAGCCTTGGTTAATGAAAGCGCAGATGTTATAAACAATTAAAATATATGAAAGTTCAGTTCTATATTTAAGAGATAAGTAATTATGTACATTATTTACATTATTCACCTCATTTACATTTGACGGATACATATGTATATGTGTATTTGTGTGAATATTTACGTTTTTCATTTATACGTCTGCATATGTATGTGGTCTGTGTACATCTATCTGTGTATTTTGATGTATATATGTATATTGATGGTTTAGTATGCGTATATATTGTTGTGAAATATTTTAATATATTTTTAATTTTTATGTATTAATTGTATTAATCGAATTATATTTCTATATAATTAATGGCAATATGTATTTTGAATTCGCTCTTCGATTTAAGGTTTTCCTAGATTTTTTATAATTTATAATTTATTTGAAAGGACCAATGAAACAAATCCATTTTTAAAGGTGTATCTTTTAACTAGTTTTGATCAAATTGTTATTTCCGTTCTATTTTAACAAGTCTGTCCGACGAACGGGAACGTGAAACTCTGAATAACAGCTTTTGTTATACTTTTTCTGCTTTTAAATAAAGCATATTACTATACCTCTGGTATTTGTGTACTCCTTTTTCAATCTTGTTTCACATTTATATGCTTACTCCGGTATATATATATATTATATATATATATGTATATATATGTATGCATGTATGTATATATATATATATATATTATATATATATATATATATATATATATATAATATATATATATATATATAATATATATATATATATATATATACATATATGAATGCATACATTCATATATATAGCTGTGAGTGTGGGTAGGGTGACGAAATCTAAAAGAATATCTAAACCGTTTTTAATATCTAAACCATATGTCAATGGATCTACTAATTGTAAGCTATGCTTAACTGAAATTTCACAGATCCTTTCTGATCTACCGCACTCCTGGATTCCAGATCTGAAATTTTCGGAAGATGTAATCGTAAATCAAACTTCCTGAAGGAGAATGGGGAAATATAACCCTCTTCAAATTGAGCAGGTCTACCGCGGTCTCTAGGTCCCTATCCATTCAGCCTTATTATGATTTTAGGGTCAAAGGGAACATAATTTTAATTTCACCTCTTTTTCCTTTTACTGTTTTCCTCTTTCTTTCGTTTGCCGGTGTTTCGAACCTTCTACCATTTGCATCTAATTTCTTGTCGCCTTTTCACAAGTTTTCTCATATTTTCTCGCCCTTTTTAGATTGTATATATCATGTGAGCATAGCCCGAAGATTACATGAAGGTACCAGGTGTGATATGAAATGTAGGATATGAAATAGGATGTCTGATGCCTGTTTATTAAACATTATTAATTTTGCATAAGATGCAATAATTTTTAGTTGATCTTACCTTCACTGAACAGTGTACTCTACATCTATATATGTGTGTGTTTGTATATATATATATATATATATAATCAAAAAGGGTAATAACATAGGTTATTATTACCAGTGGCCTAGCACAAAAGACGAATTAATCATTAGACAAAATATTATTCGTATAGAAAAATATTATTCATATAGAAATATAATAAAAGGCTCCAAAATAAAGAAGCTTAGTGCTAAAGACACAAAGTGGGATAAATTCATGGAGAGAGTGAAAATCAAAAACATTTACCATTAACGATGGTAAATATATATATATATATATATATACATATATGTGAAACACGATATAAAATGGTATCATATACATCAAATACACTTATAAAAACATATTTTTTAATAAAATTTAGCAGAAGTACCAGAGTGACTCATGAGTCGAAAGTTTCGTGCGTTAGTTCTTTATACTTTGATAACTGATAACGCTTGAAACATTTGGCCCTTCAATAACTGTTGCTTCTTCTAAATATTAACACACACACACACACACATATATATATACACGCACACATACATATATACACGTGTTTTGAGTCGTTTTTTCCTGTTTGCACCACCAAACCAATAAATCGATATATAGATGTATGTGTATACATATAGACAGACAGATAGATCAGATAGATAGATAGATAGATAGATAGATAGATAGATAGATAGATAGATAGATAGATAGATAGATAGATAGATAGATAGATAGATAGATAGATAGATAGATAGACAGACAGACATATAGATAGATAGATAGATAGATAGATAGATAGATAGATAGATAGATAGATAGATAGATAGATAGATAGATATGTTTTTTTCTACTTATACATATACGTGTGTTGTATTTTTCTTCCTACATCAAAAATGCACGTAGGCATATGTTTGTGTCAAGGAGACACAGTTTCTAAGAGTTCACGTTTCGTTGTAATCGACAGGATTTTTATTGCTAAGGACTCGAGGTCAGCAGGAGCCAGTGTGAGTCAGACATATATCTATCCCTTCCCTGCGAATGGTTGTTTGAATAGTGTTAACGGTTTTGTTAGTCTCGCTAAGACACGGCAGCTTAAGGAAGTGGACACTATTGGGATGATTATTGTGCCTTTTAACACCGTTGGCCTTGATGGGTATGGGTGAAAGACGTGGAGTAGCCATTAAGTTTCAATTATTCAATGGGCGTAAGGATTGTGCCGTATAGATATATCTCTCGTTCGCTTCACTACATTTGTTAGAATGTGAGCAAATCATTCTTGAAGCAGTTCTTGCTACTCTGGTTGAGAGCTGATCTAAACGGTTACGAAGAGATTTCTGCTGGCCGTTTTTTTTGCATAGAACCATGATATCCCCTTATAAAATGCTGACTATAATAACAAATAGTGATTATCTGTATATCAATTGCCATACCAAATCTCTGTAACTATGAGATGCGCCATTTCGGAAACTCTTGGTCCACTAACAAGAAAAGCATCATTAATAATAGACAATTCGAAAGACTGAGAACATCATCAAGTTTTGACAATGTCGTTCCCGAATGGCTTCTGGTTTTACTTTGAATAATATCACAAAATATATGAAATTCTTGTTGCAATAATAATGTCTTCGGAATATTCTGTTTCACACCTTTGTAATCATCACTTTCCCGATATGAGAATATTTCATTGACTATTAATATAATATTTACAAAGATTATCTCCAGAGATATTTAAATGATTACACCTTGATGATGAGCTAAACATCTTTAATAAATTGTCTTCTCTTAATTAACTCTAAAATTGTAATATACTACAACGGGCCAATTAACATTATTTTATAAAGATATTATCTAGGGATTTTGAGCGGAAATTCAATTGAAGACTGAAGTCCGCATCTCTACAGATTCGGGTTCCGGGATAAGCATTTTGCATTCATCTCAGATGTAAAATAAAAAAATCTTTTCTTCCTTAATCCTCACATCCGATAGCTGTTCTCTGTAGCTTCATCTATTTCAAAATCTGAATTTTATCATGAAAGATGATGCGATTTAAATAATTAATCCAATAAACTAATTAACTTTTCAGGATCCAGCCATTACACTATCTCGTCTCGAGCTCAAAAACATAACTTCCATCCAAATTATTCTTTTTCTACACTCAGCACAAGGCCCGAAATTTTGGGGGACGGGGCCAGTTTATTCGATCGACCCCAGTATGCAACTGGTACTTAATTTAGCGATACCGAAAGGATGAGCGGCAAAGTCGACTTCGGCGGAATTTGAACTCTGAACGTAACGGCAGACGAAATACGGGTACGCGTTTCGCCCGGCGTGCTAACGTTTCTACCAGCTCGCCGCCTTAAATACTTCCAAAAATATAGCACGCGATGGTAGCGTATACATATGATTAATTGGTATAAGTCGTAGGATTGCTTTGTGAGTGCATTGTTTTTATGTAATGTTTATCGAGTGAATGGATCGGCTTAATATATTGCTCTGACGGTACCACTCAGTGACAGATAAGAGCTAAGCTATTGTGCAATGATTCATGCGTTTATGCCATTTCGATATGCGTTAATTTGATGCAAATTTGTTTGTATGTGAAATGAGCTATTTCAATATTAAATGAATTGATATCCTGCTTTGTTGAGAAGATGCAGATTGTATCCCATTCCTCTTTCTGTCACCAACAGAGAAGACTACGTTGGTATGCATACAAAGATATATATATATATATAATATATATATATATATATATATAATATATATATATATATATATATATATATATATATACATATATATATGTAATGTATGTATTTATCTATGTATCCATCTATCGATTTATCTATCTATGCGAATGCATGTATATTATGGTCAAGGTATCTCTTCCATGCCTTTTCAATATAATTTCTAAATTCAGTGCTATAGTTATTCCTCTACATTTTGGTAGAGTTGCTGTTCTAGATAAGCCATTACAGAGTTCGCGTAAACGCGAGTAAACCTCGTTCTCATCGCCGTGCCTGTAATTCGGATATAATTCTTTCCATTGAAGAAGAATGTGTTGTTTTCCAGAAAAAGTCTGATTGTGTCTAATATAAATGGCACTGCGAATCTGTTTGGGATCACTTCTCTATATTTTTCTACCCAGTATTTAATCGCCTGTATTCCTAAATCATGTGGAATGTTGGTGCAAAGGCTCACCACATCAAACTAAGTAGAAGTGAATTTGTATATATAATCTGAGTGTGTGTGATTAAAGATGGTTTTATACATATATGCATGTAATTTCAACTGTAAATGTGTTGCTTGCTTTTTGTGTAGATATGTGCGTGTATTTATTAGTGTCAGCGTGTTTTTTGGACCTCTGTGAAATCCGATTGGGCGGTCCAGTTATCAGAACAACTCAGAACAATAAAAAGACAATTACAATGTTTAACTGGTTATTCATTTGAAAAATATAATTTATTGTTCTGATTTAAGAGACAGCCGTAATTAGAGTGAAAACACTCCAAATATAATTTTTCTTGGTGTTTAGTTTCCAGAAATATCAAAATGATGTGTTTGGAATAGATAATTGTAAGCATTATTAAAGGTCATGTGTGTGTATATTTTAAAATTATACGCACGTATCTCCTGGACTTTACGTCTATTCATCTACGTTCACTCAAAGGATTTTTCCTGTAGATATATTGCGATGAGATACACGTACGTCTAGAATCAGTATGTATGTGTGAGTGTGTGTGTGTGTGTGTGTGTGTGTGTAAGAGAGGGAAAGAGAAAGAGAGTATTATAGATGTATGTTTTTGTGAGTATGCCGGAATGTGTGTGTTTGTAAATGCGTACTTAGAATCTCAGAATCAATGCAAAAGAATAACTATTAGAGGAAATAAAACATACATACATACATACATATATTATATATATATATATATATATATATATATATATATATATATATATATATGTATGTATGTATGTATGTAAGTATGTATGTATGTATGTATGTATGTATGTATGTATGTATGTATGTATGTATGTATGTATGTATGTATGTATGTATGTGAATAAAATCTCCTAATACATTTTAGACATTTTTTGTGGGCGTAAGAGGTAGAATTCTTTATTTTACATTAATATATTTAAAAATACGCTTTCAAAATTATATATCTATTGATGCACAATGGCTTATTAAATACGATCTGAAACTCATGGTTTATTCCATTGTTTGTATATATTCTGGAATAAAGCCGTTTCTAATCTATTCCAAGAAACAGGATAATGCTGCCGCATAGCAAACTTTTTGTATGACAAACTGAAAATATCCTCCAAATTATATTGTTTAAATAACTTAGTAATCACACAGCAATGCCTGTCCTGCAAGTTTAATTCACTGGTCTTGTTTCACATCAACCATGCCAGTAACCACTTTGAAAATTAGTTTTAATGCAGCAACCATTTGTGAGTATTCATTTGTAAGTCATTCTCCGATGCTGTTACACCATTCACGAAAATGGTTTCCTTCCAAAATCATGCGATCACCATTAGATTGTGTTTCTTGGAGGAGGTCTTATAAGTCCGAAACATGCTATGAGTTGTTGCCACTTCAATAAGTCACCATTTGTTGGCTTTCAACAACATATTCGCTCTGTTCAAACCCTGCGAGTCTAATTGGTGGGCGGAGGCTTTGTAAAAAACTAGCAAATATTTATATATATATATATATATATAATATATATATATATATATATATATACACACACACATACATTAGACAAAATGAGAGAACAAAACCAAAGCTGTGAGTAGTTTTCAGAACATCTACAAGGAAAAGTTATAGATATAGTCTTACAACTATTTCTGAGATATTACGGATATCCCTTCATCAGATATGAGTTAAATAGAGGTAAATATTTGAGTTCGAAGTAAGGAATTATTATGGAATTCATGGCTCCAACATGAACTACATTTGGAACTTACATACCATGTACAGGAAACTTTTTTACCACTTCTATACACCACTTTGCTCGAATAATTGAACTGCAACTACAATATCTTAATATATTGATATTATATTTCTACTTTATATATATATGCATGTATGTATGTATGTATGTATGTATGTATGTATGTATATGTGCATGCTAATACATGACCACATTAGACTCCTCACTCGTATCACTATCGAACCAAGAGTTCAACTACGGTCTGTCCATAGCACTTAGCATTATCTGTCACTCTTTGGATCTTCTAGATACCATACCTATGTATATACATATGTATATATATATATATATTATATATATATATACATATATATATATATATATATATATATATATATATATATATATATATATAATGCATGTATCTATATAAACACTTTTATTTTACTTGTTTCACTCATTAGTCTGCACCCATGCTGAGGCACCATCTAGGTTACGATGACGTAAACACACCATCACCGGTTATCAAGCGGTGATGGGGTAAAAACACTGGCAAAAGACACGCATACATAGATATATATGTATATATAATGTATTTCTTACAGTTTCTATCTACCAAATCCACTCCCAAGGTTTTTGTCGAAACGTGGCTACAATAGAAGACTCTTGCCCAAGATGCTCAGCAGTGGGACTGAACCCGTAACGTTGTGATTGGAAAGCAAACTTCTTACCACACATATGTGGGGTGAGGGGGACTTGAAATTTAGATCCGAAGCCAATAGATTTGAGGAAGGGTTTTAGCGATACAATTGATCTCAGTAATTGGCTGCTATTTCATTTTATCGACCCTCGACGGATGAAAAGTGAAATTCAAAGATAAATATATTTTTATTATATGTCCTTCGTATAATGAAAAGTAAATTCAGTGTTAATCAGCATTAACAAGCCTAGTTTACGTCAAAACACATACAAATTGTTATGTTGAAAGATAAACAAATTACATTCATGATATTCCAACAAGCAATTAAATGAAGCTCATTAAAAAGACAACAGAAGCGTTCAAGAATAAGGTGACATCTATAATTTGGTTAACAAAGGAATAATGTGAATATATTCCTCAGAATATTACTTGTGACAACCACTAATTAACATTATATTAACCCTATTAGATTCATTTAGGAATATTTTGAAAAATTCTAAACTTAATTTCAATTCCCATTTATTTATTATTAATTACATTCCTATTTTGTTGGACGTGTTTTGTATATTTTAGCTGTATCCTAAAGTTTGTCATAAAAGAAACAAGAATATTTCCTGAGACAAAGCTAACAAAATTCTTTTTATGAAATGCATTATACGCTTTGACAAAGAATATATTTTATGTATATTCTTTATAAGATACAGTGCTGAATCGTTTAATAGATGTCTATGTTAACTATGATACTCATACATTTTAATCCCTTATATGCAATACATTAAGATAGTAAGCTGTACGTTATACTTAATGTAAAATATTCTTCAAAAGTAAAGTTACAGCGTTTTCTTGTCCGGAAATATATATATTATATTAGAGGAAAAAGCAAGACCAAAGCAGAACGAGTATCTGAAGGCATTTGGTTTACAATTTTTCTGATCCTCTTTCCGTTGTGTGCTGGAACTTTCGCTTGTAACGGTGAGTTTTGGAATCCGATGTATTTATAATGTTTTTTTTTCTGCGAGTGAATCTGATTTTAAATTCGTTAAAATACTGCTAACATCTTATTTTCCCAGAATTGCTTCAGGTGAAGTAACCAGTTGGACGTTGCCACTCTTGTTTCTGCCTCCTGCCGCGACGTCGCTTCATCCGGAATTGCAGATAAAAAGCTCTCCAGACGTTTTTTGAAGAATTCCATGTCTACACCTTGCAGATCCCTGAGGTTCTGTGGTAAGGCATTAAAATATTGTGGTCACTTGAATCCCAAGTTATTTCAATATTGGGTTCGTATCCTCGATGAAGAAGATGGGACCTTTGGTAGTGTGCAGTACCGTCCAGTTCCGAGATTGTTGTAGATTTCATTTCCGAAATTTGGAACAAGACCTTCCATTATTTTTCACTGCATACCTCTCACGTCTTCTCTCCAGAGAGTAGAGTCTCAGTTCTTTCAATCTCTGTCAAGAGTCCCAGATGAACCTATCTCACGACAGGAGGCGCAAAATGAGGTCAGCGAGATCAAACTCCCTTTTTGATCAAATGCCACATATCAGAGGCTCTCAATCATAAGAGTTTATTAAAACGGCTGCGCCTCAGCATGACCACAACTTTGAGCTAAAGCTGAGTAATGAATATGTGTATGTGGGTGTGTGTGTGCGTGTGCGTGTGTGTGTGTAGGGAAGAAATTATATGCGCACATTCATGTTCGTATACATACATATATAGAGAGAGGGATCGACAGACACACATATATTAACTTATGTTAGTCTGTATTACTTGTACGTGTTCACAGCTTGAGTATTACGCAGACTTTGATATTTGAGTAACTCTGAGTAATTCCGGAGAATATTCTCAGCACTGCAAATATGCAGATTCTATTCCACTTTTAAATACCATTTTGTTGACTCATGTTCTTCGCTTTGAACGCTTATGTTTGTGTTTTAATTGTGTGTGTTTGTGCATCTATGGCTGTATCTGTGCTTCTGATTGTATTTGTGTTTAGTACCCACTTTTCTGTACACTGGTGTAAAGGAATGCGTAGAGCCGTGTGCTTCTCGGGAATGCCGTAGCACAGACATGGATAGAATAAATGGAGACGGATCAAATAATTACCGCACCTGAAACAGCTTTTACTGCTGCCCATATGATCGACTCTAACCATTGCAATCGGCGCCTCGCTTTTGTTACAGTCCCATAACTAAAACCAGTAAAAACAAAAATAATAGATTATATATTTGCGGATGAAGCTGAACGGTTGTATGGAAAGTATTAGTTTCTTAAGTACATCGATGATATTCTATTACATGGTATAAAATTTGGGGAAATATTTATGCTTTGTTATGCGTTTGTGTCATAACACAGTCGATGTTATATAACAAAAAAACATACTTGACACAACATCAATATTCCTGTAGAATTATGGAAGTGACATGATGGAACGTTTTATTGATGATTTCAACCAGGGATGTTAAGTGTTACTAAAAGAAACATGTGCTGAAAACAACACACTCACACACACACACACACACCATATGCACACACTAACGAACACACAAACACGAAGGCATATACAAAGAAGCAGACACGCTCACACATGGTCATACGGTTATTCGTTGAACGTCAACAAACGGAGGTTATTTTGCGTGATTCAAATATTGTAGAAACTGTTCGCCAATAAGAAATCATTAGAGATTAAGAAAATATTTGTGGATTATCAAAACATTAATAAAATATCAACACATTGAAACAAAATCAATATGGAGGAAATAATTAATGATTTGTTAGAGTTATCGTTGTTGTTGTTGTTGTTGTTGATGCCGTCGTTCGTGGTGGTGGTGGTGGTGGTGGTGGCGGCGGCGGTGTTGTTTTCGACTGCCAATAATTTGCCTGAAGAGACTTTTAACGAAATGAAAATATATTTGTGACATACATGATTTTTTTTTCCTATCGTATATTATTTTATAATTTGCTAATTTTTCGACTGGTTGCAGTCATTGCATTGTGTCCATGCTGGGGCACAACTGTCAAGTGCTTCAATCGATCATATCACCCAGTACATATTTCAGCTTCGTGCTGTTTTATCGCTATTTCGAATCATTTAACACAGAATTCACGGCTTCAATAATATTTGTCAGTAATGTAACCGAAAGAACCCCAGGATAATGTTTGGCAGAGAGAGGACGTACGATAAACCTGAATCATGTCCAATACTTTCACTGGTTGTTTTTCCAGATACGATCCATTCGTTTCTTTTTCATTCAATTCGATCAGATTATTTTATTCGTTTTATCTCCCTTGATTTTAATCCCAGATCTCTAAGCATTTCCAGACGAAAATTTTGACTGCATATTGTATGCGTAATAAAAGTTTGAGAAAGCCTTGTGTTTGGCACTGGAACATGTTTATTGAAAGCTACCGAATATATATGTGCGCATGTATGTGTCTCTGCATGTAAGTATGTCTGTAGGTATTTATATACGGATGTTTGTATGTGTGTGTATTGTGCAAATTGAAATGTTCAACGACACAGAATGATCAAGGGTTTCTTTTTATTAGATTTGAGAGAAACATTTACGGGATGCGTAATAGTCACAACCATCAAATTAGAAAACATTTGCATATGTTTTATCGCGGATTGCCTTACACCATTTAATCATTTCCTCTGTACAAATCCAAGGAATTAATGGCGAGAACTCTTTTACATCTGGTATTATTTTTATCAAAGATATGCTTGCTGATCCGTCATATATCGGTATTAGTGGAGGTGATCAATTTGATTGTCGTTTTATGGTTGGAAACCGTTTTATGATCCTTGCACGTGAAGAAAGGTTTCTGAGCAAAAGGCTCCGAACGGTCATCGATGACTAGTTCGGAAGTTAATTTTTACTCTAATTGGCTACCTGCCTCTTTCTTTCTTTCTCTCTCTCTCTCTCTCTCTCTCTCTCTCTCTCTCTGTCTCTCTCTCACTCTCTCTCTCACTCACTCACTCATATATATATTTATATATATATATATATATTATATATATATATATATATATATATATACATATATATGTATATATAAAAGCACATGTATATGCATATATATATATGTATATATATGCATATATATATGTCTGTGTATATATAAAAGCACATGTATATATATATATATAAACATATAATATATACATATATATATGCACATATATGTATATATATATATGCATATGTATGTATATATATATGTATATATATGCATATATATACATATATATGCATATATATATATGTGCATATATGTCTATATATATATATGCACTCACACATATGTATGTATGTAGGTAGGTATATGTGTAGTATACACAAACACACTGAGACACTTATATCTCATATAAAGTGGGTTAAAACCCGAGTGCTTCTACGGATACCTGAGTGTATAACCGTTAATGGCTTATCTCCAAGAAGAACATTATCCATACAAACTGAAGTTCCAGGTCTACACTATTTGAGACTTTGTCTTAAGAACTGCAGATGGCTTACATCGATAACAATATATTACTGTAATATTACTACTATAAATGGTATTCTTTATATCGATAGCGAGAGATGAATCAACCAGCATCGCCGTCGTCAGAACTTCCAGAAGATCACTTTGTTAATGGTAGGCGCCCGAAGGATAGCAATAGCAGAGTGCACCAAAAGTCCATACGAGACGTTTTCTCGCGGTAACTGTTATAACACAATATTCAATTCTCAATGGGATTAAATATTACTTACTCGCATTAATACTGATTATGTTGCTATTTACTACTTTATAGTAACCCCACAGTCTCTCTGCGACACCAGTTCCGGATTAGACGCTGTGATTCTATGCAGAGCGCTAGCGGAGAGATCGCTGCTATTTCGAGCCTCCACTAGTACAAGCAAGGCCGAAATGACTTGATCCGGCTGTCCCAGCGCTGGTAATGACAGTTGATTTATCCCCCGCTGGCGATATAAACAAGAGTGCTTATATGCATCAAAAGTCTATATTAGAGGTTCACTTTCTCAGTATCCTGTCTTCTAACACAACACTCACTTTTAAGTGGTCATAACTATTACCTTTTGCTATTAATACTGCTTCTGTCGCTATAAATTATTTTATAGTTATAAAGTTTCACTTTTAAATAACTAAAATATATTGCTTCTCCGACGTCATCTCGGAAGGCAAGACGTGAAAATAGCGAGATTTTAGTAGTCGCAAATTTGGCGCAGCGCATTTCTCCCCCGAGACGTTTCCACGATGCCACAGTCTAGTTACGGTTCTAATAATAAAAAGCAGGCATTGGCAAACTTTTTTTCAAGAAGCGGGTCGCTTGGGACATAGCTGATCTTCAGGCAGGCCGCACGACTAAAAAGATTTCAAAGTAATTTCGTTAGACGTGCATTCAGAATTCCGGATGGGCGGTAATTTGCGCATGACCAACGTAAAGTGTCAAAACTTTTTCGTTGTGTATCGACCACGCGGTCAATCGTTTGCTCCTCCTATATTGAAGAGCATTAGACTGCAACTTCCATCGGCCATTCGGTGGTTAGGGCTGTTTTGTTTTGCTTTCTCCCGTTTTTTAAATATTTTTCTCAATGTTATAATTTAATATTTTCCATTCTGGTTAATTTTCCATTCCTTTGTTCTTTGCTTATCTAATTATTTGATGAATTTATCACATGTTAATTTGATAATGCCATTCTGTCGATGTATTGGACAGGAAACTGCTGCGTCAGGCAAAACTTTGATATGCAGCTCTTTCAAATTATCGATTTCTCCATCGATCTATGTGTGACGATGTGCAAATGGGAACGGAGGGGAATTTCTTTGTACGATTCTTCTATTTCTTTTACACTTGTCGGACTGGTAATTGTTTATAGATTTATATTATTTGTTTTTCGTCCAAATTGTTAAGTTCTTTCTTCTTTTATATATTGCCAGAGGGCCTACTTCTCCATTTAATATGGATTTATGATATATGATAATAATATTTCTTATATTAGATACTATGAATAAATTTTAGTTTATATTTTTCATATTTACACATAAACATTTATACACTTACAGACGGATGTATGTATATATATTTATATATATATATATATAAGAATGAATGTTTTTATATAATGAACGTGAATACAGGAAGGGACGAACACGGAACACAGAAAAATCATTCGAAGCCTTCAATCTTCAGTCAGACACCGAATCATCATAGCAAATTTCGGCTGTTCAATTCTGATATTTGCTCCAATCGGCCAGCCCCAAGAAAAAAACTAAGCTGTAAGCATTAGATTTCTTGGTAGAAGACAGGAATGTGAACGCACAAGACGGATGGAATACAAGAGACGAAAACGAAATTGAAAACAGTAATGATAAACAGAACATATATAACGGTGGTTGTCATACGACTTTAGACAATGAGACAAAAACACAACAACAACATAGCTGGCGTAGAAATAATTACCGTTCGGTAGCGGGGACAC
Source organism: Octopus sinensis (assembly GCF_006345805.1). Taxonomy (NCBI): domain Eukaryota; kingdom Metazoa; phylum Mollusca; class Cephalopoda; order Octopoda; family Octopodidae; genus Octopus; species Octopus sinensis. Next base: position 91,890,691 of record NC_043006.1, on the reverse strand, counting down.
ATGTTGGTCGAGATACGAAGGCCAACAGAATTTAAGAAGCAGCAGGTCGCAGGAGAGAGAGAAAGAGAGACAGAGAGAGAGGAATCAAAGAAGGCAGGGACAGAATCAGTGACCAAGAGAAAAGGAGAAAGAAGGATTAAGGAGGATGGGAGGAGGATGGGAGGAAGAGAGGGGAAGAATCGGAGGGCGCCAAAAAGTTTGGTGAAGAAGCAATGGCGGGTAGTAAAAGACAGTGTGTATAGAAGTCGTGCAGGGTTTAAAATTGGACAAACAAACGGGGGGGTGCACGTAACGCCGCAATAATATAAGAATGAATGTTTTTATATATAATGAACGTGAAATACAGGAAGGGACGAACACGGAACACAGACAATCATTCGAAGCCTTCAATCTTCAGTCAGACACCGAATCATCATAGCAAATTTCGGCTTTCAATTCTGATATTTGCTCCAACTCGGCCAGCCCCAGAAAAAAACTAAGCTGTAAGCATTAGATTTCTTGGTAGAAGACAGGAATGTGAACGCACAAGACGGATGTGAATACAAGAGACGAAAACGAAATTGAAAACAGTAATGAATAAACAGAACATATATAACGGTGGTTGTCATACGACTTTAGACCAAATGAGACAAAAACACAACAACAACATAGTGCGTAAAAAAATTACCGTTTCGGTAGCGACACGTTCATGTAATTGTTTTGTAAGATTCATGAATTAAAATAGTGTGGTGAAATATGTCATACCACAGAAAGACAAAATGGGATTGGCAGGAGGCACATGGGACAGACAGTAGTTGAAGAGGTCACAGAATATGTGACGAAAGAGAATTCACGAAAAAAACAAAAGACGAAGACAGGTGGTGTAGAAAACAAACAGATGTATTAGTATAATGCACGGGAATTGAAAAAGTCTTTAACGTTTCGAGCCTACGTTCTTCTACAGGAAGGAACACAGAACGAAACAAGGAGAAAAATAAAGAATGTGTAGTGGCTAGCGATCTATCATGGCGATTATATATATATATATATTCAGCCAGCTGTCTTCACTTTGTCGCCATCCTCGTAATGTGCACTTGGAAAGAGGTATCATCATGTCGATACTCAGGCCCCGCACTGATTTAGGCTCTAGGATTGTAATCCCCTGTGGTCCAGTGTACTCTGTAAGTTTTATAGTTAGTGTTGGGCGTTGGTGGCGCAGGGCTTGGAATTTTTCTATATATATAAATGTGTGTGCGTGTGTGTGTATATATATATATATGTGTGTGTGTGTGTGTGTGTGTGTGTGTGTGTGTGTCTGTGTCTGTGCGTCTGTGTGTGTATGTGGAGGCGCAATGGCCCAGTGGTTAGGGAAGCGGACTCGCGGTTTCGATTCCAAGACCGGGCGTTGAGTGTGTTTATTGAGTGAAAACACCTAAAGCTCCACGAGGCTCCGGCAGGGGGTGGTGGGGATCCCTGCTGTACTCTTTTGCCACAACTTTCTCTCACTCTTTCTTCTTTTGGCTTGCTCGCTTAGCCAGCGGGGTGGCATCATTTGAAGGGTAAAACAATGCGAAGCGCATTGTGACCAACGATGTGAAGCAACATCTGATAGCCTGGTCGGTCACGTGAACACGTGATATATATATATATATATATATATGCATTTCTATATACGCATATATAGGTATGTATTTGTATATACAGTAGTACCTTGGTTTCCGTGGAAATTAAAGCCTACGGAAAAGACCACGGTAACCTCGGTCAATAAAGTCATATGTTATATATATATATATATTTTTTTTACTAATAAGCAACTCTCTGTATTAATTTTTACGGTTCATAGGATCATAGTCAAGGTGGCTTCGTCATTCATACGTGCCATCCTTGCTACATTCACCCATCTTTTTTTAAAACATTCACTAGACAAAACTTGCCTCTCTACTCTCACTTTCCTTTTCAAGTGATACTTGAAGAAGTTGATGAGAGATTTACCAGAGAGGAAAGTGTTTGTCTCCAATCCTTTCAGACGCGTCTATGAGATACATTCTTTCACCATAGCCACAAGTATGATAAAAATAGCTCTTCCTTTCCGTTTGAAGGAAGGAGGCGTGACAATATTAACGACAGACTCGGCTGATAAACCGACACGTCCCACACGTGACAGCAGTCGTTCGACATAAGCCCATAGGTCGGAGATTGTTGGACACTGCACGAGTACGTGCAGAACGGTTTCGTCGCTCTGACCGCATCTCGGGCAGGTCGGCCCCGTGTTTCTCGAGCCGTGTCTGTAGAGCTTATCCCGAACGGGTATCGCTTCTCGGTAGCACAGCCAGGCCAGGGATCGCTGAAAGTTGTCCATAGGTCCCGACCCGAAGGTCGTCTCAAACAGGCGGGTCAGGTATTCCTCGTCGACGCCCAGGTTCGCCCCAAGATCGTCGTCGTACCTCCCCTCCACTAATCCCCTATAGAATGCTTTGGTTGTGTTGAAGTCACTCAAGGTCGACCCGGGACGGCATAGTTGCTTGACAGCAACGCGACACTCGCGGTGCCATTCGCCCTTCCTCAGCTTCTTTTTTATCCACGACTGCAGTTCTGTCATGGAGACGAACTGCGGGAAAGCGTGCCTCACAAACGGCAACCACACCTGTTCACCGTCGTCTACATAGAGCTTGAGAGCTCACAGTCTCAGCGCGTGTCTGCGCATCATCAACCACGGCATGCACAACCCTCTTTTTAACGGGTGATGACAGCAAATGGATCGCCTGACCATCGGGACGGATCCTTTCCACAAGAAGCGGGAGAGAATGCGTTCTAGTTTGGTGATGGTAGGGTCGGGACAAGGTACGACGGTCAGGCGGTAGTAGATGATGGACGCGATGTACGTGTTCGCCACCTCTGCACGACCTTTTAGGGACAGTTTCCTCTCGGCCCATTGCCGGGCGAGAGTGACCACCCTACTCGTTATCTCGTTCCAGTTCTTCTCCATTTGGAGGTCCGGACCGAACCAGATTCCGAGCAACTCGACCGGGCCGTCCGTCCAGCGTCCCACGACGGAGGTGCTGGTGGACGGCATGGGCTTGCTTCTCCAGGTGCCTAGTCGCAAGCCCACTGACTTTTCCCGGTTGATTTTCGCTCCTGACACCGCTTCATAGTCTTTCAGTGTCTCGCCGACCACCTCGATGTACTCGTGGCTTGACACTATGACGGTGACGTCGTCCGCATATGCAGACACGCTCGTCCCGCATCCCAATTCTCGCGGGATGCCCCACAGAGTCGCCAGCTTCCGCAGTAGTGGCTCGAGAGTCAATACGTATAGAAGCGACGAGAGGGGGCATCCCTGACGGACTAAACGGATACCTCTGTACAAGGCAGCTATCTAGCCGCGGAAGACAGGACCGAAACCAGCCGCTCTCAGGACTGCCTCCAAGTATCGATGGTCTACCCTATCGAAAGCTTTCGATTAATCCAAATTGATCAGGGCCCCACCCATACCAGGTTCCTTAACTACTCTGTCTATGATGTAGCGCATCAGATGGAGGTTGTCATGGATGCTCCGGCTCGGCACGGCACACGTTTACACCTTGTCGACCAGTTTCTCGATGACAAGCGCCAACCTCTTGGCTAACACCTTGGTCAAAATTTTCAGGTCTGCATTGAACAGTGATTGGCCTAAAGTTATCTACAATGACCCCTTTGTTTGGATCTTTCTTCAGCAGCGTTACGGTTCCTCGACTCACAAAACCAGGTATACTCCCGTTTTGCTGCCAGTTGCAGTATACCGCTGCCAAGACGTCTCCAAACAAGTCTGGCATACAATTGTAAAACTCGTAGGGCAGACCATCCAAACCCGGCGATTTATCTCTCGAGCATTCTGCCATTGCGTCCCGCACATCCGCCGCCGTGATGGCACCTTCGCAGCACTTTGTCTCTCTTGCCGAGAGTCGTGGCAGGCTGTGCAGGTAGGCACTGAAGTCCACCCTGCGTTCACGCTCGCCACTCGTCCCATTTAGTCGGGCAAAGTGCCGCTGAAATGCCTCGCACATCTTGCTGGGCTCGAGCAATTCGCGCCCTTGTTCGTCTACCAGAGACCGATTGGTGGCTTTGTTGCCCTGCTGCGCCTCCGCCACCCGGGCCTCCCTCGCGGCTCCAACACCTCCATCCTTAGAGCACGCATCCTAGCCCTGACAGCACACCCTTCGTGTTTGGCGTTGAAGTGTTGGTCGAGGGCCAACAACGCTGCTAAAACGTCGGATGTGATGCCGCTTCTTATTGCCTCTTCTAACTTCTTAACTAACTCACTCTCTACTCTATTTCTATCTACGGCTAATGCCTTGCTATATCTAATTGCTTCCGCTTTTACTGCTCTCTTGAGTGCGAACTACCATTTGTTGTTGACGATGGCTCCCGTTAAAGCCCTCTTTACTAACGTGCTGATTCTGTCTCTAAAAACCTGTCTGGACGAGAAAGATGCGTTTAGTTTCCAGTAACCGGGACCCTGTCTATGTGCCTTATCTAAGTCTAGCGTACACGTTACGAATTTGTGATCCGTGTGATCTCTGTGTATTTTGCATCCTCTTCTGGTTTTGTCTCTCCCCACAGAGTCTAGATGCGTGTCCAAGGTAGCATTCCAATGCCCCACTAAAAGTAAAGGACGAGATGTTCCCAGGAATACTTCTAGACGTCGAAAGAAATCCGGCCGACACGTTCATGGCGGTGCGTAGACTGATACGAGTCGAAAAGCGCACTCATTGCTGCCGTCGACCAGTCTACCCTCCGGGTCTACGAATATCGTCTTGACTTCGAGATCCAGGGTCTTGTGAAAAAGTACCGCGGTGCCACTACCGCCCATCCTCGGCAGACTGGGAGAAAAATAAATGTTAAACTGTCCGCCAAACATGGACTTTAGGGCCCATGGCTCGTGGAGTCTGATCTCACTTATGGCTATGATTCCCAAATCGTGTGACTTGATGTCATTTAGGAGGTACCCTTGTTTCCAAGCAGACCCCAAGCCACGTGCATTCACACAACCAATCTTGACCATGATCCTATAGAGGTGTGTGCTTTAAAACACAAAAAGGAAGGTACAGAGAGTTACTTACCTGTGTCGAATGATTTGGCTTCCTCGTCCTTTGATGTGTCTGGGAGGAGGTTTTTATAGAGTTTCTTTTGAAAGATACTTTTGAAAGCCCCCAAACGCATTTGGAAAGAGGGCTTTGAGTGTGTGGTGTTGTGTCTGTGTGATGTGGAGTATTTTGATGTGTTTGGGTGGTGTAGTGCGTGGATGGTTGTTAGTTTTTAAGTCATCTTCACAGATGTTTGTGTAGGCTGTGATGTACTCCATTAGTTTTGAGTCTTTGGTGTCTATCGCTGATAGCATTGTGTGTGTTTTTGTGGTGTTGGTGCTGGTTTGGTTGTGTGACGAGCTTTCAGGGTTCAGATATCTCTCTGCTTTGGTTGAATTTTCTTGTTTGTTTTTTTTTAATCTTTTTCTTTTACCCCCGGTAGCTATTTGCCACTCTGTCGAATCGGAAGGGGGTAAAGGCAAAGCGTTTGGATCTATATGTGTGTTTGTAGAAGGTGTTATTGTTTTGTGTGGTGTTTGTGTTGTTGGGGTATTAGGGGCAGAATTTGTCTTTTCGTCATTGTTATTTGTTTTCTTGGCTGTTGTTTTTGGTGCTGGTGTTGGTGTTGGTCTGTGCTTGATGTTGGTGGTGATGTTGTTTCTCTTGTTGGTTGCGATGTCGAAGGTAATTCTCTTCTTGGTGATGTGGTTGATGAGGGGGAAACAGTTTTTGTATCGTCTGCTGTTTTCCCTGTCTTTTGGGGTGAAGGTGGTGTGGGTAGCAGGGGTTTTCTTCCAGGTTTTGGGAGTGGTTGCTTTTGCTGTTACCTATTTCTGACAGCAGTTGGGCACTCATATCTAAAGTGTGCCTCACTGTTGCACAAATAGCACCTTGGCCTCCTGCCCTCCACCACTACATACAATTTTTGATCTAAAATATCTGCTTCTTCTATATCGAAGCAGATGGCCGATACCAGCCACTGGGTATCCACTACTGGAGGCACATTGTAGCTAGGTACCAATGTTACTCTGCGCCCAAGGTAGGTACCATTGTTACCTGGTCTGTGAGCAGAGTAAGCGTTGAAAACTTTTTTCTAGTTCTTCCGTATGGAAGCGAACTTGCACGGTAGCAAATTTACTTCCCCAATTCACATCATTTCGGAATTTTCACACGGAAGAGAGGCACTTTTCAATTTTTTCTGTAGGTGGGCTTTCTGGTCTTTTTGTTTTAGTGTTGAGTATTCTGTAAATGAAGGTCTTCTTTTGTGTTTTTTCTATGATGTTCCGTGGAATATTTAAATGCATTGTGTCGCCTTCTTTGGTGAGCAAGGACTTTGTGTCTTGTATTTTATTTGTTGGTGAGTAAATTTTAGGATTCTTCTTTTCGGTCGTATGGCTTCGCGAAATTGTTTTTTGTGGAGGTGGTCGTGGTGATGTTTGTGGCAGAGACGTTCGTAGTAGTAGTAGATAACTGTGAAGTCGGGTTGTTTACCAGTTTTTGAGTGGAGGTCGCGATGTTAGCGTTCATGTTTGCATTTGCACTTGTGTTTTTCCCCCCATTTCCCCTCCTTTATGAAATTGTGGTGAAAGCAGTATGGGGAAATCAACGCGTCGGTGTTGATGGTGGAATCATTGGTTGCGGTGACGGGGATTGGCCTTGCGACCTTGGTTTTGTTGTTGTTGGTAGTGGTATCGTTAGCAGAGGGAGCAGTTGTAGTAGAAGAAGCTGTTATGGTGGGTGGTGTCGGTGTTGATAGTGGAATCATTGGTGGCGGTGACGGTGGATGGCCTGGCTTTGTAGTTGTTGCTGTTGTTGATGCTGATGGTGGTGGTGGTGTTAGCGGCGTTCGAATTCTCATGTTCTTGCTGTTTTGTTTGGCCGTCACGCTTGACTTGCGCTTTGGCCTCGTGGTGACTAGTAGCCAGTTTTGAAAATAAAAATGGCTAAAATAAAACCACGAAGCCTTTGAGAATTTTTTTAAATTTTGCCCACAAAGGGCGAAACTTTGTGTGGATGTTAATGGAAGTATGTGTTGGGTGTTGTTGTACACCATTTGACTTGCGTGTGTCCGATAGATAGATAGATAGATAGATAGATAGATAGATAGATAGATAGATAGATAGATAGATAGATAGATAGATAGATAGATAGATAGAATGCACGATTTATTCGTGATCAGAGGCGTTCGTACACTGAAGTACTACTGTATTAAATGAATATGAGAAAGACAGGAGATAAAGCATGACTTATCAGAGTTGTTCGAAAACCGAGGTTCTAGTGTATATCTATGTATTTCCTATGAATTATTACGTTTTTGTCGAGTCCGACACTTTATAAACACATTTGCTTAGACAGATGATTTGGATATAGTCGTGTTTACAAACCAGTGGCGTAAACAGAATTTCAAACAGCAATTTTCCAACTGAACGAATATAATGAAGAGCTGGACAACTGCCTTCAACAAACTTCCTGGGACTATAATGCTCATCTGACCAACTGTCAAACACGTTCAACACACAAGAAAACAACAATAGCTTAAACAATTGGTATCGAGTGGAAAACATGGTTAATACTGATTTCAAACTTTGGCACAAAGCCATCAATTTCGTGTAATGGGCTAAGTCGATAACCTCGACACCAGTGCTCGAGTGGTACTTATTTTATCGACCCTCGAATGGAGGGAAAGTACATTTAACGGCGATAGAGTTTGAACTCACAAAGTAAAACGGACGAAATATCAATAAACATATTTTCCGGCGTGCTAACGATTTTGCCAGCTTGCCGAAGACTTAGCACTCCGGAAAACATGCTGAGCAGCATTTCGTCCGTCTTTACGTTCTGAGTTCAAATTTTGTCGCGGTCAACTTTGACTCTCGTCTTTTTCAGGGTCGATAAAATAAGTAGCAGTTAAGAACTGGGGATCGATATAAATATCTTACATCTTACCCCAAAATTGCTGGCCATGAGCCAAAATTTGAAAGCAATATTAACAGCGTCATTTTGAGAAACATTCAGTTGTTTTTTTTTTCTTTCTTTCTCTTTTTCCGCATTTAATGTTGTGTCAAGTTAGAAGTTTTAACGTTGTTTTATTGTTCAGAAGTTACTTTTCTCTCCACCATATTTGATTCACTGTCTTTTTGTTTTGTTTTTTTTTCTCTCCCCACCTCTCTCTCTCATTTTATACGAGATTCTTTATCAGAGTTATTGATCTACTTCTAAGTTATCACAAAAAGCCGAACGAAATTTCTAAGTCTGCTTAACGACCAGGATTCACGTCACGTTTCTCATAAATACTTTTTCCTTTTTTTTTACGAAAGAAGTGTAGTGAAGAAAGTTATAAAAGCAATTGTGTGCCTACCATTCACAATTACAGCCAAGGAGTCTTTACAACAACAACAACAAAGAAAAAACGAGACATTCCATCTGCTTTTGTTAAGGGTTCAGCAGGATGACACCTTTCACTGTCCTGCATTTACTTTATATGCTTAAACTACAGCTAAAGCTCAAGTGGAAGTTAAACTACAGCACCCACATTCTCAAAGACCCCGTACTTTTCAGTAAATATAAAACGAAATTTCAATCGATGTAGCTGAGATAGTTATAATGTCTTGTAATAGTAAGGAATATTGTTCCTTCGTTCTTACTATATTTCTTACATTTTTTCTTCTAACATAGAAGTAATTCTTCAAATTTGAGCAGAAGAATTAGTCAGTTATATTGGTTACAACTGGTATTTTTTTCGACTCCAAAGGACAAAAGAACCGGGGTTCAGACAACCTAGTGCCAACGCCAAACAACCTACACTGTACACACAAACACACACGCACGCACACACACACACACGCACATACATACATACATAAATACATACATACATACATACAAACGTCTCCAGTGCGAGCAGTGGCGTGCCTCAAGGTTCAGTGCTTGGGCCCTTGTTGTTCTTAGTCTTCATAAATGACTTGCCCGACGACCTCACGCAACATACCCTTCTATTTGCCGACGATATCAAACTGGTCGCTCCTCGCGGTAATATAGAGGATCTTCGTCGATGCCTCCACCAAATTTGGAAGTGGTCTAACGATTGGGACCTCTGTCTGAACGTGTCAAAGTTCTGTCATCTGCCTGTCGACTCTACTCCTGCAACTCAACTTGATTTCGAGCCGGGTCGTCTGCTGCTGGAGAGGACCGATCAGGTAAAGGACCTAGGTATCTTGGTGGATTCCTCCTTTTCGCCTTCGGCCCAGTGCGTCCATGCTGCCAACAAAGCACGCGGAATTCTGTTCTTGATTCGACGGTCATTCGGAATGCTCACAGCAGCCATATTCCTACCACTCTATGTCACGCTGGTGAGACCCATATTGGAGTATGGGATTCAAGCCTCTTCTCCTTATCTCCTCAAAGACATACAGCATCTCGAAAGAGTCCAGAAGCTGGCTACCCGCATGGTTCATGGTCTCAAAAATTTGTCCTACGAAGAAAGGCTGAGGACGCTCGACCTTTATTCTCTTGAAAAACGCCGCCGCCGTGGTGATCTCATTCTCGCCCACAACATTATAAGCGGAAAGTGTAACCTCTCGAAAGAGCTGTTCTTCACTCCTGCTCCAGAGCGTCGGCTGCGGGGTCATTCCGAAAAGCTCTACCTGCGACGATTTCATCTCAATCGAAGGAGAGGAGCTTTCTCCGTCCGGGTTGCGGATCCGTGGAACAAGCTGCCAGACGAGATGGTGAAGATGCCGACGACCGCTTTGTTCAAAGCCTCCCTGGACCTCAAGTGGCCTGAACTCTTTACATGAACACCACCCTGTACTTAACTCCATGTCCCCCTACATGGCCTTGCTATTTGCTTTTGAGCCAAATTAACTAACTAACTAACTAACATACTCTCTCTCTTTACTCTTTTACTGGTTTCAGTCATTTGACTGCGGCCATGCTGGAGCATCGCCTTTAGTCGTGGAAATCGGTACCAGGAGTTATTCTTTCTAAGCCTAGTACTTTTGCCGAACTTTTGTCTCTTTTGCCGAACCGCTAAGTTACGAGGTCGTAAACACACCAACATCGGTTGTCAAGCGATGTTCGGGGGGGGGGATAAACACAGACACACAAACACACACAAACACATATATATATACATATACATATATACGACGGGCTTCTTTAATTTTCCGTCTACCAAATCCACTCACAATGCTTTGGTCGGTCCGGGGCTATAGTAGAAGACACTTGCCCAAGGTGCCACGCAGTGGGACTGAACCCGGAACCAAGTGGTTGGTAAGCAAGCTACACAGCCACTCCTGCATACATACATACATACATACATACATAAGGTGAGTCCAAAAAGCCTTTGAATGTTGCAGTATATCACTCAGACAACACCTGCTGAACAGTAAAGAAAGAAGTGAGTACATTTCATGCGTACTCAAAAGTGGAAGCAACAGCATTTTCAGGTACTCTCAGAATACAACTGTCTCGTGCGACCTAAAGAAGGCTGGACTGGCCTACCTAAACAAAAGCCTGGAGGAGAAGCAGACATCATTCCAGCAAAATGCAATACATGGATACATATCCTGTAAGCTAGAGGAAAGCAACAGCATGAGTTGCTTCTCTCTGGACCTTCGCTATCCAGGGACAGGTGATAGCTACTAAATACCTGATAAACATGAGTGACAAAGATATCACCAAAGCTTCTATGTTGTAATAAAAATAATTCGACTCTGCTACAACTAGTGCGCAAGATATCGACCACACCATGAGAAGCTGCCCCAAAATATCTCCGAGTTGTTATCTGTCCCCTAGGCATCATATAGTTGCAAAGACTATTTACAATGAAATCCGCAGGATTGTCGTATACATCAAAAATTTGTCGGGACCAGTATGCATTCCCATCTTTAAAAACAAAGAATACTGATGAAACAAGGAAAGCAGCAGTTCGGTACAAACTTGACTTTTTGCTTTCTCCTCCTTTGGTTTGTCCTCGAGGAGATCCCAGTACAGTTTCTTTGTGAGATATTTTTGGCATATACCAACCGCACTGGGGAAAATGCCTTTGAGTGTGTGGTGCAGACTTTTGGAGATGTGTGATATTTTGATGTGGTCTGGTGGTGTTGTGTATGGGTGATTGTTTGTTTTTATGTCATCTTCTGTTATGTTTGTTTTTGATTGGATGTATTCCATCAAATTTGTGTTTTTGGTGTCTATAGCTGTGAGCATGTTTGCTGTATATATTTTTGTGGTGTTGGTGTGGCTGTTGTTTGTGTTGGGTTTTGAAATGTCTTCGGGAGATGTATTTCCCCCTGCTTTGTTTGTGTTTGCATTTGGTTTGGTTGTGTTTCTGCTCTTTATTTTCCTTCTTTTTGTAGCTATTTGCCATTCCTCACTGGTTTCGTCTTCAAAGTAATGCACTGTTGCAGAGACCAGCTGCCCAGCGGATGTGCAATCAAAAGTTCAGCGAAAAGAAAATAGTGCTAGTGAAGTAACGCGAAACTTACAGCTCTTCCCCGATAACCATGAATTTCCATTTGTACCAACTGGCATTGGTACATTAGGTTATGTACCAATAAATGTTCACTAAAGCATAGAAACACCAGGTTTTTGAAGAAAGAGTGAAACAAACTGGCGCAGATTCCCCAAATCCAATCTTTTAGTAGCACAGTGAAGTTTTGTAAGACATTCCATTTAAGATTCTTTCAAACGAATAGATGGACAGATTTGAGTGTGTGCATCAACAGCTCAACTAACACAGCAGCTAAGCCACATACTTACAAACACAGGCAACTCTCTTAACTCAAAAAGCCTTGTCGTTCTGTTAGCAGCGACCAACTTGAACGCTCTTAAGAATTTAAATAAAACTCAGAGGAAAACACGCACACACACACAACGCACACACACACACACACACATATATATATATATATATATATATTATATATATATATATATATATATATATATATGTATATATATATATCGAATCCCGGACCGGGCTGCGTGTTGTGTTCTTGAGCAAGGCACTTCATTTCACGTTGCTCCAGTTCTCAGCTGTAGAAATGAGTTGCGACGTCACAGGTGCCAAGCTGTATCGACCTTTGTATTTCCCTTGGATAACACTGGTGGCGTGGAGGGGGAGGCTGGTATGCATGGGTGACTGCTGGTCTTCCATAAAACAACCTTGCCTGGACTTGTGTCTAGGAGGGTAACTTTCTAGGTGCAATCCCATGGTCATTCATGACCGAAGGGGGTCTTTACCCTTTTATATATATATATATAGGTGGAAAGTAAGTCAAACCTTATATTTGACAAAACTTGAATAAAATTATCTAAATAATCTTTCAAACGTTGTCTCCGAGCAATTTACAATATATTCTGAGTTCGATTTCTGCTAAGGTCAGCTTTATCTTTTTCATAAATTACTGGGAACGGTTGACAAGCTTGCTTACCAGCCACATGGTTTCAGATTCAATTCTTGACACTGTGCTGGATGGTGTCCACATGTGCCCTCCCATCGAAATTTCCGTCCTTGAGTCTAAATCAAAAACCATTATAGGATAACTGTTACTAAAATACGTGGGTTTATCTTCAAAATTATCTTTTTTTATTTTGTTATATTTTTATTTGCTTTTTGCTTTTAACTGATTATTACGAAAGTCTGAAATTCGAACAAGAGAAATTCGAACCAGAGAATGCCAGATGAAATTTTGACTTAACAATCAAGTCTTCAATTGTTTATGTCGTGTCTGGATCGTTCTGCTGTGCATAGAACCAATGCATACAACTATCTCTTGCTTTAATATATGAAGCTGGAAATATCTTATTAAAGTTGTCTCTAAGCTATGCTTGTCACCATTAGGGTCTGGGTCATTAAAGAAGTACACATGATACACACACACACACACAAATGTACATAGAAAAAGACACACACTTACACACACATTCACACGCTGAGGATGTAGAACCTCCTCTATCATTGTGACTTTGGTCATTTTAGTCTTGTCACCTTCGAAACTGAGAAAAGCTGTCAATTCCAATGGTGATTTCGATAAATCAAACATTTCCATGGCGTATCAGTAAATATATTATATTTAAAAGGTCTTACAGGTATTGTGTTTAGCACCAAATCGTTACTGTATAAGCAGATCTATAATGGATGGCGCTCCAACCATGATCAACCTGTCTTACTGAAAGAATTTATTGAGGAAAATTATGGCGGTGCCCCAGCATGGCCACAGCTCATGAGCTGAAACTGGAATCAATCAATCAATCAATCAAAACCCTTTTTTTATTGAGAGAAAAGGAAATCTTTTATCTTTCATCTTTTACTTGTTTCAGTCATTGGACTACAGCCATGCTGGAGCACTGCCGAGGAGGTTTTAGTCAAACAAACCAACCCCAGTAATTATTTCTTTCAAAATCTGGTGCTTGTTATTTTAGTCTCTTTTACCAAAGCGCTGCTAGAAACCGACGCTGGTTGTCAAGAGGCGTGTGTTGGGAACTAATTCAAGTACAGACGTACACATATGTGCGTATTATGCCGATGGCATTATAATCCAGGCTGTCCTCTTTAAGTACATCTGTTTATTCCAGTAATCCAAAGGCGGATGTAGGTGGTATATTTGCGTGAAATATGCATCGGAGGTAAAAATTTTGGAAAATATTCTTTGCAGAGTAATTACATATCATGTGGAGGCGCAATGGCCCAGTGGTTAAGGCAGCGGACTCGCGGTTGGAGGATCGCAGTTTCGATTTCCAGACCGGGCGGTGAGCATGTTTATTGAGCGAAAACACCTAAAGCTCCACGAGTCCCTGGCAGAGGGTGGTGGCGACCCCTGTTGTACTCTTTCTCCCCAACTTTCTTTCACTCTTTTTTTCCCTGTTTCTTGAGTAACGCTACAATGGACTGGCGTCCCGTCCAGCTGGGGTGAACACATATGCCACAGAAACCGGGAAACCGGGCCCATGAGCCTGGCTAGGCTTGAAAAGGGCGAAAAAGAATTGCATATCATAACAAGAGACTGAAAAAAATGGTATTATTTGTTCACTATAACACGTCACATTTGCCACGAGGAATCGCAAAATTCTACATGTAGGAAAAACATGTAAGACAATTCTTGTTAGTAATTCTTGAGAGACAGAATTTCTCATAGGAGTTGTCTTACATGTTTCTCCTACATGTACAATTTTGTAATTCTCATTAGCAGGTGAAACATGTGTAATGATGAAGGAACAATACCAAAACTGCTTCTTTTAATCTCCTGTTTTGATACATGTGTCTGTAATATAATAATATATGCAAGCATGCATGCATTCATGTACACATGTGGTAATGAAAGGTTCCTTAGAAAGACATTTAGTGATGTCTTTCTAAGGCATTATTTAATGACTTTCTGAGGCTTCAAATATGGGTTTTGAAACTAAAGGAATCCCTTACTGAGACTATTTCAACTATAACGTACAAATTCATTTACAGATTTATGGGGTCACTCACCGGAAATGCTAGAAATAAAGATATGTATGAATACATATATGCATGTATATATGAGTATGTGTGTTTATGTGTATATATGCATATATATATATATATATATATATATATACATGTGTGTGTGTGTGTGTTTGTGTAAATAATATGGGTGGCTAATTTGTAATTTTACAACCTAAAGACAGAAAAATATACGTCACTAAAGGGAACAAGTGCACTAATCAGCAGAAGTATTGCTAGAAATAAGAGCCGAAACAACTCAATAGCCACAACTGCTCATTAAGATAATACTTTTGTGGCTTTTGAGGTGCTTTGACTCTTATTTCTAGCAATACTGATGCTGATTAGTGCACTTGTTCCCCTTAGTGACGTATATGTAAGTGTATATATATATATATGACTGAATCTTGTAAATGAATAAAAAAATGTATAATCCGTATATATATCAGCACTGCAGACGAAGCTCTTGTGTGTTTGATTATGTTAACGTAGGGGGAAAGACATTTATATTCAAACAGAAATATACTTCTTTACCAATTTCCCATTTAGTCCCCCATCCTTTAAAGCATTCCCCAGTCTGCGTTTAGTATTTTGTAGGGATTGTATACTCTGGTAAAACCCACCGAGCCTGCACATAACAGCAATCCATTGACTGGAATCAGTAAAAAAAAGTAAAACAGATTTCTACAAAGAATTTTGGTAAGGTTGCTTTATAAATGTTATGAGTGCTACCCGACTTTTGACGCTGTTTTGATTTTATATTCGAAAACATGACATAAAATGGCGCCTGCGTTTCAATAGAAAGTCGAATACATCATTTTATCACATTTAGTAATAGTTTATAGGATTGTTTGCCTAAACTTAACAGTCTCAATTTCTCAGTTAAATTCCTAAGTGCAGTTTCAGGTTATAATGTGAGATAAACATATTTTTGTGATTCTACATTCATTTTATGTCTCACATATTTATATTTTTTGCCGATTGCAGTGCAGTAAACTGAGAGAACCATTCGCCTTATCCGCCACACTTTTAATAAATCTACGCGGAATTAGTTCAATAGACTTCAGAAGAACGTGCATTGTTTGGTGTGATAGGAATGCTTTTTCTAAGAGTGTAACTGACATAAATAACATCAGAGCATGTCATTTGAGAATCGAAACTACATTATAAATACTGATCGGCACAAATCTAGCAGAATTCCTCCGCTTTCTCTACCAATTGACACCAAAAGATCAAAACAAATTATTCTGCTGAGCTGAATAAAATAAACCATGTAACATGTTCAAAGGATCTGAGAAATGTTGTTGTCATTTGTGTTCTGGTATTTCATTGCCATTATTTCCGCGAGCATCCAGGAATGTATGTTGCATATACATACACATATGCATATATACATATATACATGCATGCATACACATATACATATATATACAAATATATATGATATATATGTGTTTGTATATATGTAGTACGTATGTATATATATATATATATATATATATATATATATGTGTGTGTTTGTGTGTGTATATAAAGTATGTATTTATATATATATATATATTATATATATATATATATATATATTATATATATATATATATACATTCACATACATAGAGATATGCGTATATATGTAGGTATGCATCAAGAAAAAGGAGAGGAAATGAAACGGAGAGTTAAGGGTTTGAATTCCAAACAGAAAAAAATGTACGTAGCACAGTTTGAATTTTTTTTTAAATGCTGCTGGTGTACTCTGTCGCAACTAAGAGTTTCACTTGTGCGAGAGTCTGGATAATAAATCATGTCCTATTTCTAAATGCGCACCTACACACATATTTATGAAACGTACATACACGCTGACATAAACATAGACACAAACACACGCACACAAACATATGCACGAATATATATATATATATGTGGCGACTTGGTGTGCGCTGTGGGGAGGTGTGTGTGCATGTATGTATATATATATATAATTATTAAGTTTGAAAACGGAGAGATCTAGTGGATAGAAATTAATTCATTAGTTAATTAACATATTAACCTACAATTGTTTCATTTCATAACCAAAATTAAAACTCCAAAGCATAAATAAATATATAATCTTGCATTCTGCAATACCTTGGATGGAAAATCCTCAGAATAATTTTCCATTGAAGGTATTCCAGAATGAAAGATTATATATTTATTTATGTTTTGGAGTTTTAATTTTGGTTATGAAATGATACAATTGTAGGTTAATATGTTAATTAACTAATAAATTAATTTCTATCCACTAGATCTTTCCGTTTTCAAACTAAATAATAATAATACTTGGTATTTTATGATATTTCATATAATATATGCATGGACGAAAAATTATCTCTCCAAAATACATATTAAACCAGCGTATTTTGGATAAAAATATCCTTATGTCCTCATTGTGACATATATATATATTATATATATATATATATATATAATATATATATATATATGTGTGTGGTGTGTGTGTGTGTGTGTGTGTGTGTGTGGTGTGTGTGTGAGTGAGTGAGTGAGTTTATACACTCACATATACTCATCGTGAAGGCGCGATGAGTATCGGCTAGGGGTATTCGGCTAGCAGTGGTAAAGTTGTGTGTTCCATTCCCAACGGCGCGTTATGTTCTGGAGCAAAACATTTTGTTTGATGTTCTTCCAGTGCACTCAGCTGGCAAGAATGAGTTGTACCTGTAATTCAACAGGACCGGCCTTGTTACATTCAGTGTGTCATGCTGAATCTCATTGAGATCTACGTTCAGGGTACGCGGGTCCTTCTTTGCGGAATTTTCGACCGTCCCGTTGATCGGATTAACTGGAACACGTCATTGTAACCGAGGCTAAGCCAGGCCTATATATATGTATGTATATATGTATGCTTATATATGTGTATATATATATATATATATATATATATATATATTGCTTAGTAGTAAACTCGATGCTTGCTACAGGAGGACTGGTAACCATTACAATTTGTAGCGGCGAAAGGTCTGGACGTTGTTTTCTGAGGCTGACCAAAGAATTTTTATTTTTAGATATAAGTGATGTACTCAAGTGTAGTTATGTTTTTAGCTTGTGCTTTTTCCATGATCATACGTGAGTATTTTATTTACATCCCATCGAAAGTTCTACTGAAGAAGGAATATATCTTTTTTATAAGATTAAGTCCGAAATTGATTCAATATAGAGATAACGAAATTTAAATTTTCTAAGGTTAGTTGCCCGTTTTCAGTTTCAATTTTCCTGTAGCAAGCGGATTATAAGTGGATAAAACAGTGTATTTGGCTTTAGAATAACCCTCTTTAGCCCTTAATTATATGATGTATATTGCAACCGTAACGGTTTTTTTAAATATACTACTGCCCACGCTTCCTGATGAATTCCTTTGCTGTAGAGTAAGGGACTTCATCCTATATTGCTTAGTAGTAACTCGATGCTTGCTACAGGAGGACTGGTAACCATTACAATTGTAGCGCGCGAAAGGTCTGGACGTTGTTTTCTGAGGCTGACCAAAGAATTTTTATTTTTAGATATAAGTGATGTACTCAAGTGTAGTTATGTTTTTAGCTTGTGCTTTTTCCATGATCATACGTGAGTATTTTATTTATATCCCATCGAAAGTTCTACTGAAGAAGGAATATATCTTTTTTTAAAGATTAAGTCCGAAATTGATTCAATATAGAGATAACGAAATTTAAATTTTCTAAAGGTTAGTTGCCCGTTTTCAGTTTCAATTTTCCTGTAGCAAGCGGATTATAAGTGGATAAAACAGTGTATTTGGCTTTAGAATAACCCTCTTTAGCCCTTAATTATATGATGTATATTGCAACCGTAACGGTTTTTTTAAATATACTGCCCACGCTTCTGATGAATTCCTTGCTGTAGAGTAAGGGACTTCATCCTATATTGCTTAGTAGTAACTCGATGCTTGCTACAGGAGGACTGGTAACCATTACAATTTGTAGCGGCGAAAGGTCTGGACGTTGTTTTCTGAGGCTGACCAAAGAATTTTTATTTTTAGATATAAGTGATGTACTCAAGTGTAGTTATGTTTTTAGCTTGTGCTTTTTCCATGATCATACGTGAGTATTTTATTTATATCCCATCGAAAGTTCTACTGAAGAAGGAATATATTTTTTTTATAAGATTAAGTCCGAAATTGATTCAATAGAGAGATAACGAAATTTAAATTTTCTAAGGTTAGTTGCCCGTTTTCAGTTTCAATTTTCCTGTAGCAAGCGGATTATAAGTGGATAAAACAGTGTATTTGGCTTAGAATAACCCTCTTTAGCCCTTAATTATATGATGTATATTGCAACCGTAACGGTTTTTTTAAATATACTGCCCACGCTCCTGATGAATTCCTTTGCTGTAGAGTAAGGGACTTCATCCTATATTGCTTAGTAGTAAACTCGATGCTTGCTACAGGAGGATGGTAACCATTACAATTTGTAGCGGCGAAAGGTCTGGACGTTGTTTTCTGAGGCTGACCAAAGAATTTTTATTTTAGAATAAGTGATGTACTCAAGTGTAGTTATGTTTTTAGCTTGTGCTTTTTCCATGATCATACGTGAGTATTTTATTTATATATCCCATCGAAAGTTCTAATGAAGAAGGAAATATCTTTTTTATAAGATTAAGTCGAAATTGATTCAATATGAGATAAAGAAATTTAAATTTTCTAAAGGTTGTTGCCCGTTTTCAGTTTCAATTTTCCTGTAGCAAGCGGATTATAAGTGGATAAAACAGTGTATTTGGCTTTAGAATAACCCTCTTTAGCCCTTAATTATATGATGTATATTGCAACGTAACGGTTTTTTTAAATATACTGCCCACGCTTCCTGATGAATTCCTTTGCTGTAGAGTAAGGGACTTCATCCTATATTGCTTAGTAGTAACTCGATGCTTGCTACAGGAGGATGGTAACCATTACAATTTGTAGCGGCGAAAGGTCTGGACGTTGTTTTCTGAGGCTGACCAAAGAATTTTTATTTTTAGATATAAGTGATGTACTCAAGTGTATTTGTTTTTAGCTGCTTTTGCTTTTTTCCATCTTTTTCCTTGATATCATTGAGTATTTTATTATCCCATCGAAAGTTCTACTGAAGAAGGAATATATCTTTTTTTATAAGATTAAGTCCGAAATTGATTCAATATAGAGATAACGAAATTTAAATTTTCTAAAGGTTAGTTGCCCGTTTTCAGTTTCAATTTCTGTAGCAAGCGGATTATAAGTGGATAAAACGTGTATTTGGCTTTAGAATAACCCTCTTTAGCCCTTAATATATGATATATATATATATATATATATATATATATATATATATATATATATATATATATATTCATTTATTTATTTATTTATTTAGTTATATTTATATATTTGTAGGCAAATCGAAAATTAAAAATAACAAGAGTCAAAAAGACGTACACAATGACGCTCAGTATAAGATGGAAAAAAGAGTTGGTGTATAAGGTTTGGAGCATAATACAGGAACAAATACTGCAAGGCGTCTCGCTTCATATTCTAATAAGTTCCGCCAGTCCAGCACCGTATATTGGTAATTTATTTATCAACTCCAGAAAGAGAGAAAGTAAAGTATGACTTTGGCAGAAATTGAACCTCAAAACAGTATAAGGCGGAATACATACAGCCATGCATTTTCTAAAATTCTTTTACGATTCTGTTCTTTAGTTGCCAAACGCAGACTTAAAGAACACTCGTAACATGTTGAAAAATTCACATTCTAGTTTTTAATGTTTTTATCTTTCAGTATCCTACCTTCTCAACGGGGAAACAACAACAATAATTGTAACACATATCACAGGTAGTGCACAACAGCTGCAAAATCTGCATTAATTGAGAACATAGAGTTGACGGTTTTTCTAACACGTATCACATTCACAGCGAGAGTTGGATAATGGATTCTACAAGTGAATATCGTTATGTTTTGTTGGCTTCTTGTCACAGAAAATCAAATATGGCCTGACTGATAGATTTGCTTGGATGAATGTTCTAACGTAAATATTAATAGTAATGAAGTAGATATTGTCATCAGGGATATACTTTTATATTTAAATATATTTATATATATATATATATGCACGTGCGTATTTATGTATGTATGTATGTATGTATGTATATGTGTGTGTGTATGTATATGCTGGCTCGGTTGTACCTTCTATACGGTTCTCTTGGGACAATATTTCCTGCAAAACGTATTATTTTAGAAAGTGCTTGCCGTATGATTCTAAGAGCTAAGAGTATCTACAATTCAGGATATATATATATACACATATATATATATATATGTGTGTATGCGTATGTGTATATGTGTATGTATTTGCATGTACATATATATATGCATGCATACATACATACATACATGCATGCATACCTACATACATACTTACATATCGATGTATACATTCTTTTGTGTGTGAAGTGTATGTTTGTGTGTGCCCACAGGAACATATATATATATAACCACTGTCATGGAGGTGAACGATACGATAGTCACATTTTACAACTCATATCCTATGTGCATATAATTTGTTATCAAATAAATAGCATTCCATACCAAAAAAAACTGAAACATCGATTTTCTAATCGCAATCCCCTTGATTAACAGGCCGACTGGAAACGCTTTGATGCTTTTTTCAGTTTTTACTCTTTCTTTCTTATCATATTTATTGATAATCCATTTGGTTAAAGCTTCGTCTTTCGCATCTATTACACGAGAGAATAAATGACATTTGTAATATCACTCATCCTCACTCTCTCTCTCTCTTTCTCGCTCTTCCTCTCTTTATCTCTTCCTATCTCACTTTCTCTTTATCTCTTCCTCTCTCTCTAAAACACATACACACATACACGAGCACACGACACATATACATAATTCTGGTCACACACCTGAGGATGTGAATGTGTTTTTAACATATATTTAATCTCGTTGGCTAAATAGAAGAAAAAAGTGTCTGCCTCAATCTATCATTTTATATGTTTACTAACCATTTGCATTTCCCTGGAGACAAAATCAGACGAGGGTTAAGCGATGTGACAATAATTGCATGGAAGAATAAAAGTTCATACGAATCTTTGTGTGTTTCTGTTGCTTCCAGTGTATGTAACGTTGTATAATTGTTCCGTTTCTATTTGTATTAACCAAGACATGTTTGTTTGCGCGTTTGTGATCGTTGGTTGTTCATGTGTCTCTATCTAGGCCAGATATACATTGATTTGTTGAGCTCGGTGTGTGAATTTCTGATTAATCTTGCACAATACACTTTTTTTTATACGTGGAGAGAAAGCATTTTTAGGCACTGTTTGTCAACATGTCTTCGTGCTGTGGTTAAAATGTACATCAGTCTACTCTGAACGATGGAATGATCTCATTCGTGCTAACTGATAGACATATATATGTATATATGCATGTATTTATCTATCTACCTCCTATATACCTTATATATATATATATAAATAGATAGATAGAAAGATAGGTAGATAGATAGATAGATAGATAGATAGATAGATAGATAGATAGATAGATAGATAGATAGATAGATAGATAGATAGATGTGTGCGTGTATGTGTATGCATATATATGCATACATATAGATGTATGTGGGAAAAATGGATACAATGTGGGTGATTGTATAAGACCCACTCGCGTACTAGCCGTGCATCTCTGGTTTATGTTATTAAAATTCTGTATATAATTATGACTTATGCGTGTATTATATATGTATGTATGTCTATGTATGTATGCATGCATGCATCTATGTATGTATATATGTATGTATGTGTGTCTGTATGTCATTATTCAGTTTTATTTTAAGATTTCTTGCTAATAGAGAAAGAGCCGGT
>NC_043006.1:91860783-91863283 GCF_006345805.1 Octopus sinensis | reverse complement strand
CTACTGCACCACTGTTTCCTATTTTCCTGTTACTTTGTGTGTACTATTATTGTATATTTGTTATTTAAAAACACATCACTAGTTGTGTGTGTTTATGTATATATATACACACTTAGAATATCCACTTTCTTCGTGGTTATCAATTACATATACATATATATATATACGTATATGTGTATATGTATATAAATATATATATGCATGTATGTATATATGTAAGTACCTAAACACACGATATACACGCACATACATAAATACGTACATTAAGTAAAAGGCTCGTAGCTTATGGTTAGAGTATTGCATTCACGATCGCGAGATAGTGGTTTCGATTTCCAGACTGGCTGTGTGTTGTGTTCTTGAGCAAATCACTTCATTTGTTGTCAATCCAATCGGCACCCCTAGCATTCTGTTCAAGGGGAACGTTGGCCTGTCCGCCCACCCAGTGGGTTAGCATCATTCGAAAGCCTCGATCATATGAGGAAGTGTATTGTCATTAGCGATGTATAACAACATCCGATAGTCTAGTTGAAATAGTGATGTAATGATACATAACATATACATTATCTGTGTGCGTAAGTGTGTGTGTGCGCCTATATATGTGTGGCGTGTGTGTATGTTTACGTATGCGTACTTTGTACTTGCTTCCGCAGATGCATATTTGTTAGTGTTGTGTGTGTTTATGCACATATTTGCATTGACCTGTGAACACAACTTCCGTTCTTCTGCTTCTTAAATATCAAACTGACGTACGAAATATCCTCGATTCGAAACATAACTCTCGTATGTTGTCATCTCATGAGCTTGGATAATTAATCTAAGCCCGTTCAGTTAATGTAGATAAAACCTTGTTCTATGAAGCCAGAATTTGCTTTACTTTTACGGATGCTATTCATGTTGTGTACATCAGAAATAACATCGAAAAACCGAATCTCACTGCTTCTTTATACCTCGTCCCACAAGCTGTAATAAATTTCAATATTGGAAATGCCTTCAACTAATGATTTTTCATTTTAAAAACCTTAAACCAACGTTGCTTCTGTTCACCGTTTGCGATGTAAAACAAATAAAATAGCATAAAAACATTTATATTTACTCCACGTTCTTATATGAACATCGGGTATACTACATGGTTAGAAGGTGCGAGCTTTGCTGCTATTCCTGAGTCCTGAGCCTTCCTTTTAACTGATTATAGGATATGCAATCTATCCTACAGAATACTTCTCGTCTTGAAAATATCCGAATCACTTGTAATACAGGCGTCTTCCACGGCCCAGGCAGTGATCTAAAGTTATGGGGTAGTCTATGACCATGTATGCGCGTGATCTGTATAAAATCTATTCTTTTGCTCGATATAGTATTTCACCAGGAACTTGGATGTCTACAGAATTAGGACTAGAACTAACAGGATGTCTTCATTAGTTCTTTCTTTCTGAATCTTGATTTGAATGCTAACAATCTCGTCATTGTCGTTGTGTATATTTTCATGTCAAACCAGATTGAGGGAGCAGAATTATGATAACACGCATCCAGAGTTTCCCCATTTACCTTAGCTTAGGCAAACCCAATGCAGATACGTCTTTCGGTTTTAAAGACTATAGGGGATAGGATAAAAGTCACCTGATAGTCAATCAAAACCGTTTAAGTCAAAGATTTATTTATGTTTAACAACTGAATGAGACTTCGCTAATAAACCTTTCATAAATACTTAATATGCAAATGTATTTATTCATTCCAATTATAAACGTTTAATAATTGAATGATGTGAGTTAAGAATCATCGTTCTTGAAAACAGAACGATGATTTTTAACTCACATCATTCAATTATTAAACATTTATAATTGGAATGAATAAATAAATTTGCATATTAAGTATTTATGAAAGGTTGATTTACTGTCGAGTGACTGTTGGCCAACCCTGTATGTTGTGATACGAGGGAGGTCTGGCAAATCTGGCGGTCAAAAGTAATTAGTTATCTACTAAGATGTCTCTTTGAATATAGAGGTGAAAGAGGTTTGCAAGCAAAGCCGACAACTGGAAAAACGAGGAACTTGGAAATGTGAATAAAAGCTCAGTGAGAGTTTCTCTATCTTCAAGTACGAACGCCGGCTGTCAATCACTTTAAATTTACAAAAACTAAAGTATTGATTAATGGCAATCCAACAGACAACTGCCTTTGCTATAATCTATGGTACAAAACATGCATACATACATGCAACCGTATATCTCTCTGTCTGTCTATCTAACTATTATCTATCTATCCATTCCTCTCTCTCTCTCACTCTCTCTATCTCTCTCTCTTTATATATATGTTTGTTTTCGTTCGGTTTCCTTGTATATCTTCACTGTCCTGTTTTTGTTCCCAACTTTGACCCTCCATAAATCCCAAATTTTATTTTGGTACTTACGGCAGCAGTTATCTTTGAAGACTCACATTGTCATTCAATACTCAAAATGAGGAGTAGATAGGCAGCTGACAACTGATGAAGGGTCGTTCTTTATG
>NC_043006.1:91845783-91855783 GCF_006345805.1 Octopus sinensis | reverse complement strand
ATTTACAATGGCGAAATAAACTTCATCTTGGAGAGAATTAGGTCTGAGAGGAAAGCTCGTTTGCAAGAGAGTAGCCATTAAATTAGCCTTGAAATTGTTGATGATGTTTAAAACTATGAGGCTGCAGGTGTTGGATGAGGAGTTAGAATCCTTCGTCTCCGTTTGTTAAATCAGATACTTTTTTGTATCCCAAACAGCAAATGGAGGTCTGACGGAGAAAACAACTGTCATTGTGCAATGTAATGTTGAAGTTTCTTAATAACTGAAATAAATTGAATCAGTTTGTACCCTAGCAACAATATTATTGAAATAGACGTGGTGAATTTCTTTAGTAGCACTACCAGTAATGAGACTATCAATCACTTTTTGAAAAGTACTTTAGTCATTAGTCTCACAAAAGGTTAACATTATACACTGGAAGAAGCGATTATCGTCAGTAAGATGTGGGACTGGATAATATGCTACTTTCAAATCCAATTTACTATAGAAGTTATTGCAGGAAATAGAACGGATGAGATTTAAAATATTAGGCAGTAAGTGGACATCTAGAAAGCGGAATCGATGCATAGTTTCTGTGTGGACGGAAACAATGCGTCTTTACGGCTGTTTCTTACTGCTGAAAATTGTGCTCGTCAGGAAGAGATTAATAGCTTAATAATTCTACCACCAAGAAACCGTTTAATCTTTCTCTTAATAAACCGTGAGATTTGGTGACAAATGGTTTTGAAAAGGGTTAGATGAAATTCTTACAAAAATAAGAATTTTTAATGATTTCCTTTTGATGTACATAACATTTGCAAACACGTGACATAGTGTCTGGCGAAGGCTGCATAGAGTTGTGAGTCAGGTTTCAATGTCTTTAGCTGGTTTTCAGATTCTTTCTGAAAAAACAGTAAATATCTTCTTTAATGAAGATGCGATCATGAGTAATTATTATTTCTTGCATAAAGACAAAACCCAAAATTTAGGGGACGGTTTCCTGGAAATCTGTCTTCGCAAGTATTTGACACGTGTTATATTTTATCGAAACCAAAAGCATAGAAGACGAAGTTAATTTTGATACAATTTGAAAACGGAACGCAATGAGCTGAAAGAGATAATGTGACATATTTTATCTGGCGATTAAATAATAATAATAATAATAATAATAATAATAATAATAAATAATAATAATAATAATAATAATAATAATAATAATAATAATAATAATATAATTGTCGGAGCCCTGGGAACAATGAGTAAAAATTATGAGAAGTACATGGAACAAATAGGGGCTGCAATAAAGGTGGAGTACTTGCAGAAAATAGCACTGCTTGGAACCGCTCGAGTACTCTGGAAGGTGCTCGAAAAATAAGAGGTGTTACCTTAGTTCACTGGTAGTGAACAGCTGACACCGTAGTACATCTTCAGAGTTAGAAGCTGTGCAAAGGTCAATAATAATAATAATAATAATAATAATAATAATAATAATAATAATAATAATAATAAATAATAATAATAATGTTGAGCGATTGCTTGGAAAAAGCATGGCGAGGTGGAGGACGGAACGGACAGCATACTGAAGAAGTTTAGGAACGATAGAAATCAGGAGAGGCATCTTCCAAGGAGACTGCCTGTCCCCACTGATCTTTGTACTGTGCGTGATACCACTAACACTGGTTCTGAGGAAAGCATAGGCTGGGTATGTATTCAAGAGCTGCCAACAAAAAGTCAGCCACTTGTTATTCATGGATGATCTCAAACTTTATGGTAAAAATGAAGCCCAAGTCAGTTCCCTCGTTGATACAGTGTATACCTTCAGTGCTGATATCAGAATAGAGTTCGGACTGAAAAAGTGTGCTGTGTTAGTCTTGAAGAGAGGCAAAATCAAATGTATGGACGGGCTAGCGATACCGTCGGGAGAGGTTATAAAGCAGATAGAAAAGACGGGCTATAAGTACTTAGGGATTTGGGAGATGGATAAGTTGATGAAATGCATAGACAATTCCATAGGAACTGCTTGGAACCGCTCGAGTACTCAGAAAGGTGCTCGAAAAATAAGAGGTGTTACCTTAGTTCACTAGTAGTGAACAGCTGACACCGTAGTACATCTCCAGCGTTACAATCTGTGCAAAGACAATAATAATAATAATATTAATGATAATAAATTGCCATGATGTAGTACCAGGCACTGCCTCTCAAAACTTCTGATCTTAACTGATTGGAAGTGTTATCATGTATATTGTTTTGTCTTGGTGTAAAAAGATGGCTACAGCAAATATTCTGCTCAATACCACAGATTTGCTTGTCAGTTTTTTTACCTTAACCAGTTGAGCATGTCTCTTAGTAGCTGACGATATGTGAATCTCTGAAATCGTTGATAATGTGTACATTAAACAATATGTATACGCACACACACATGTATGTATGTATGTATGTATGTATGTATGTATGCACTAAGGACTTGCCATAATTTTAATTTCGCATTAACTGAGAGAAACGGTTCCAGGTTTCTATATGTATATAAATGATATAGGAGATTCTAACCAGATATAGAGATCCTAATCAAGCAGCTATATATGCTCTTGACTTAGAATAAACTAGATTAAAGGAAATTTGATTCAATTCCGTCGTTAACGGTCCCGTGTGCTGTTTCTATGAGTTAAATCACAACAATTATTTTCTTTCATCCATTACATGGTCCTCGTCCACACGTCAAACTCAAATAACTCAAACCATTCCAGTGTAAAGAATTGGTGTCACAAAATGACTTAATATGATAACTATGATGCATCTGGAACTACAATTAACGATGCTTTCCAAGCAGCGGCCAACGCCTCCCTTGATTAAAACTGACGATCGCTTACTCTTAATAATTTACTTAGCACAGTTAAATGTGGCAGAAGCTCATATCAATCTGATTACAAGGCCTAAGGCATCAGAGAGAGAAATGACATTTATAGGTACGTAGGGTGAAAAGAGCTCAAATTAGGTTCAAATCAATACTACATATATGGTGATGTATTTGTGCTGCTCAAATAATTTTAATTTCGATCCTACAAGGTTCTAATTAACTTCAAAGGAATCTCAGGAACCTAAATTCTGCCCAACCTTTCTGTGTTGATTATATCACAAGAAATGAATGCAACCTTCTGAATAAAAAACTAGTCCATTACTTCACAAATTTACTCAGATTAATTATCGTTGAATATTCAGTTCCCTAACATATGCGTTGATTGAATAACATATAATTAACGAATTTCCTTCTGCTTTCTATTGCCTATAATCTTTATGTTTAATTGGCTTCATATTTTGTCCATTTTACTTTTCTTCATTAGATAACTACATACATTCTTAAATTGTTTATCAGGCATCCTTCTCTTAATTGAAAATGTTTTTTAAAATCATATTACTCAACGTTTGTCACGCTGATAAATCCCATTTCTCACGTATTCATAGCTATTATCAAACAGCTCTTTGTCATCTCATGATTTCACATGAAACAAGAATATTCCAGGAAGAAGCCTTTCTAAGTTTCACACTTATTTCCCTAACCAATAAGAATGAAACATTTATACATGAAATCTATTGAATTCCTTTGTAAATAAGTTGAATTAAGGAAAAAAAAGCGTAAAGAATTATTTCCTAGACGTTTCATTGAATCGTTGTTTCATTAAAATTCTTATAATTGTCAAAAACATAGTGGTAATAGTTAAAGAACCAATTACTGCACTACACATATATGACTATACATTTATCTATAGAAAAGCCTATACATTTACATACATATATACAAGCATACACACACAAACACATATGTATGTGTGCTTGGTATATAGATGCGAGTGTATGGTGGTTATATTTGTCATGTAGACCAAAAATTGAGAATACATAGATAACTTCTTACTGGATATAAAAGCCTAATATCGCTAGTTTATCGATTCTGAGATCTATATAGAAATGCACAAAGATATATTGGTTAATAACATACATTTCTGTGGATGATATATATATTTAACTTCGTGTGCATTAATAATCTCTTCCTAGACTATAATCAATGTTATCTTCTCAATGTCACATTTCAGGTCGCGTTTTCCCTGTAAACAATGTGAATAAGACAAAATAAGACAAAAAAGAAAAAAGAAAAAAAGCGCAAGATTGCAAGCACTTATCATCGTGAATACTTATTTATATTCAATTGCGTTGGCGTAGAGATTAGAAAAACCCACGTAAAAGATGTACTACATCGTCTTCCGTTCGACTTTTAATGGATCTGGGTTCAAATCTTGTCAGTGTTGACGTGCTGTTGTTTGTATTTCTTTATTCTCAGCTACTGGCGTTGGCAAATTCAAACTATAACCGTTGTGAAATACAAAGGCGGCGAGCTGGCAGAATCGTTAGCTCGCCGGGCGAAATTCGTAGCTGTATTTCGTCTGCCGCTACGTTCTGAGTTCAAATTCCGCCGAGGTCGACTTTGCCTTTCAGCCTTTCAGGGTCGATAAATTAAGTACCACTTACGCACTGGGGTCGATGTAATCGACTTAATCCCTTTGTCTGTCCTTGTTTGTCCCCTCTATGTTTAGCCCCTTGTGGGTAATAAAGAAACATATAACCGTTGTGAAATACGCCGTTAAATACTAGAGCAGACTTGACAATACGATAAACAGTTTTGCATCGGAACCCGCAGGATATGCGTTCGGCACCACTTTACAGTACTCTAAGGATGGGGGCTTCTACTAATAAACATAGCTTCGAGTTCAAAAACCACCATGTATAGTAAACAGAAATATGTGGAATATTTTTATACCTCTGTATCCTTTCCCTCTTTCATGTATTTGTCTTCGGCCATGCTGGGATACCGTCTAAAAGAATTGTAGTCGAACGCATCTGACGCTTCCCTTTTGCCGAACCGTTAAGTTACGAGGTTGTTAAGGCAAAAGCAGCGGTAGTCAAGCAGTGTAAGGCAACAAACACAGACGCAAATACACACACACACCTGCATGTATGTGAGTGTATGCGTGTGTGTCTGTGCGCGCAGGCATATGTGTGTGTGTGCGTGAGCACGTGTGTGTATTTTTATTAAAGCCCAAAAAATCTTGACAAGCTACTACTCAGAGTTTCACGGTTCCGTTTGTCGGATAGATGTGGTCATACAAGTATGATCGCACTTGTCCCATGAACGGAAGAGTGAAACTCTGAATAACAGATTCTGTGTATATATATATATATATATATATATGTGTGTGTGTGTGCGTGAGCACGTGTGTGTATTTTTATTAAAGCCCAAAAAATCTTGACAAGCTACTACTCAGAGTTTCACGGTTCCGTTTGTCGGATAGATGTGGTCATACAAGTATGATCGCACTTGTCCCATGAACGGAAGAGTGAAACTCTGAATAACAGATTCTGTGTATATATATATATATATATATATGTGTGTGTGTGTGTGTGTGTGTGTGTGTGTGTGTGTGTGTGTGTGTGTGTGTGTGTGTAGATTATGAGAGGTAATGGTGTCAAGGAGACCCAAAGGTGTCAGGTAATTCTGAATAAGCGCTATGGACAGACTATAGTTAAGCTCCAGGTTCGGTGATTATGCGAATGAGGAGTCCAATGTAGGTCATAAATTAACATGCATATATAAAAAAATTAACAGAATGAGATAAAATTCCATGGCTGTGAAAGATTTCAGAACATTTATAAAGAGACGGTCTTACAGCTATTTCCGGGATATATAAAATATCCTGGAATCAGCTGTAAGACCTCCTCTTTATAAATCTTCTGAAATCTTTCACAGCCATGGAATTTTATCTCATTCTGTTAATTTATATATATATATATATATATATATATATATATAGATATATATATATATATATATATATATTACTGAGAATAGTTTTTAAAATTTTAGCACCTTTCATGTCTGGTACTTATTCTATCATTTTTCTTTGCCGTTTTAAGTTTTCTAGGAGGTAAACGAACCAATACTGGTTGTCAGGTTGTGATGCTGGGTATCAGACTCAAAGACATATACATATGCATTTATGCATGTATGGATAGATAGATAGATAGATAGATAGATAGATAGATAGATAGATAGATAGATAGATAGATAGATAGATAGGATAGGTAGGTAGGTAGGTAGGTAGGTAGGTAGGTAGGTAGGTAGGTAGGTAGGTAGCTAGCTAGCTAGCTAGATAGACAGAGAGACAGACAGACAGATAGGTTAGGTAAATGTCACGTACTTCTTTCATTTCAATCTACCAAGTGTACTCGCTATGCTTTGGCCGGTGTTACAGAAGAGACTCGTGTAAATGCGGCACAAAGCAGCAAAGACCTACAACTATGTGATAGGAAAGCAAACCTTTTACACAGCCAAGTGGAAGAAGAACAAAGAAAAAGGCACTCAACACATTTAGTAGGGGTTACATATTATTATATGAAAAGGTTTGCTTCGGCTGCACACGACTGTCCGCCGGCGCCTTTACAGAAACCTTGCTCGCTCCGGCTTAATTAACCGAATAGAGTCCTAACTACAGGAAGCTGGGCTGCTATTAGTTAAGGCGGGTCGCATGATGTTCTTAGAAGTGAATTCGGTGTTTCAGCGAACTCACTTCTAACAACACCATGTGACCCACTTCACCAGTAGCAATCAGTTTGCAGAAGCCTTCATGGAATTTCTGTTTCCTTCATTTGGTTAACTAAGCCTGAAGGAGCCAGGTTTCTGTAAAAAGGCCAGCGAAGTTTCAATTCGTATTTATTTGAAGCAAACTGTCTTGAATAATAATAATAATAATAATAATAATAATAATATAATAATAATAATAATAATAATAATAATAAGGAATGATAATAATAATAATAATAATAATATAATAATAATAATAATAATAATAATAATAATAATATAATAATAATAAAATATAATAATAATAATAATAATACAGAGAAATCCAGAATATGTGGAGATGGACAAGAAACAATAAATCATATTATCTCTGGCTGCCCAGTCCTGGCTAAGAAGGAATATATTCACAGACACGACAGAGTTGGGACCTACATACACTGGAAGCTATGCCAACATTATGGAATAACAACAGAAAAATGATGGTATAGGCACACACCAGAAAAGGTCACAGAAAACGAGAAAGCAACCATACTCTGGGATATGCCGATACACACAGATAGAGAAATTAAGGCCAACAGACCAGATAAAGTTGTCAGAGATCTTGAAGAAAAAAAATGTTTTCTAATTGATGTATCAATACCAGCAAATGACAACGTTTCTCTAAAAGAAATAGAGAAAGTTTCAAAATACAAAGACCTGGAAATAGAGGTAACCAGAATGTGGAATCTAAAAACAGAAACAATTCCTATCACAGTAGGCGCGCTAGGTATGATAAAAATATTCAGACAAATACATAACAAAACACCAGGACTTACAAACACATATAACATACAGAAATTGCACTACTAGGCACTGCACACATCCTACGCAGAACACTTTCCATACAGTAACCATCAGAGCATCACAACAAAACACAGCACATACCCGAGGCACACAGAGCTGCGTCGAGTGGTAGTGAAGTAGAAGTGACAGCACGCTTAAAAATTATACTACTGAATAATAATAATAATAATAGTAATAATAATAATAGAATAATAATAATAATAATAATAAAAAATAATAATAATAATAATAAAATAATATAATAATAAAGGAAAACTAAATCAGTATACCAAATCGCTTGTCCTATGGTTAATCTGGAAGCGCGTCCCCCAGGGAAGAGCCAGCCTGGGATCGAAAAGTCATCAACTGGCACAAACTCTTCTCCGAATACGGACATGGATGGTCACTTGAACGGGAAACCCCCAACTCGAGCCCTCCAAGTTCACCACCACAACCACCACAGAAAGAAAAATGTAAGCGGAACAAATGGACCCGAGAGAGTATAAAAAGTAATATACGCTTATTACTATGCATTAGGTAGGCCATCTCAAGAGAGACACACCGCAAACTCTTACAGTATATGGAGACCACGGAATCAAGACAGTAGGCCCTATTTTGACGAGAACAAATTAGCAATGTGAGGAGGGATATCTTTAGAAATAACAGACTCACAGACAGTGAAATAAGCGCGATCAAGCACGCAACGGAAAATGGCATAAATATAAGACACAAAGGAAATGAAGAATCAGATGAACAGTATAGCCCGCCACGAGGCTTAATTGAAATACTGCCATCTGACCAAAGTACGCAAAGGCCTGAAGATACAAGAAATTCTATTGTACCTGTTAAAGATAGCCAGGAAAACGAAAAAACAACAGTAACTGAAGATCTCGCATTTGCTGAAGAACACAGAGAGTCTATAGCAGAAATGAGGCAGAAAATCCTGAATACGCTTGAAGTTGTAAGACATACAAGTATGAATGATAGAGAACCGCTTCATAAACTCTCAAATACAAACCAAAATAAAAAAACAAATCCAAATTGGCAACTATGTAACAAATGAAATAATACGAGAATTAAACCTGATTTTACTGAGTTAAATGAAATTATTTACGCTTCTGCTAGGGCAATTGAAACCAGCTGTATGCCCCCGAAAAAACAAAGAAAACAAAACCTGGGAAGAAATCAAACCTGGAGAAGTAAAATTGAAAAAGAGATTGAATTTATGAGAGGGGAAATATCAATATTAATGAACTAATATGTGGAATGATGTAAGATCCAGAACAGGAAGAAAGATGAAGAGAAAATTTGGATCCTCACCAAGAGAAGAACTGATATCAATAAAAGAACGCTGAACTGAAACAAAAGTCCAAGCAAAGCCCAAAGAATACGAAGATTGAGAAGAGAAACACGTTTTACAAGCAAAATAACTGTTCACATCCAATGCCAAAAATTCTACAGAGAAATAGGGAAGGAGAAAGTAACCGTTAAAGACCCCCCTCCCATGGAAGAAGTTCAAAACTTTTGGAAAAGGATTTGGAGTGACAAGAAGACGTACAACATAAATGCAGACTGGATTATACAAACTGAAGGATCCTACAAAATTTACACAACAAGCATGGGAAGACATCACAATAGCAGACCTAAGAAAGGCACTCACGAAGGCCCATAATTGGAAATCCCCCGGTAATGATAGGGTGCCGAATTTCTGGCTCGCACGCTCGCATCGTGCGCACACGGTAAAGCTAGTTCAGCAGCTGCTCAATGGAATTACGAGAGACCCAAAGAAAACACTGAATGAAATGGTTACTTAACAATTTACTTACCTACTCCCAAAGAATAACGAAACCAACCTTCCAAAAAACTATCGGATCGCCTATACCTGTCTATCCACCACGTATAAAATCCTAACATCTATCCTGGCGGAGAAAAACATATGCATTCATGGAGAAGAACGATATTTTCCCCATTGAACAAAAAGGGTGCCGCCGAGGCTCTTACGGATGCAAAGATCAACTGCTAATCAATCGTATGATCCTTGAGAAACTGTCACAACAAGCGCAGAAATCTCAGCACCGCATGGATTGACTATAAAAAGGCCTTCGACAGTATAACCGCATCCATGGATCTTGAGATCGCTGGACATCTTCAAAATTTCCCCTGTGATTTCAAACTTCCTGAAGCACAATATGTCGTTGTGGAATACGAATCTCCAATTATAACCACTCTAATGGAGTACTTGCCTCAGAAAATATAAACATCAACTGTGGAATTTTTCAAGGTGACTCACTTTCACCTTTAATATTCTGCATAGCCCTAATACCCCTTACAAGTGAATTAAACAGAACAGGGTATGGGTATAAAATTGCCAATAAAAAAATAAGCCATCTATTTTATATGGATGACTTAAACTTTATGGTAAAGACAATAATGAACTTGAAGGCCTATTGCGCACCGTGAAATCATTCAGCGATGACATCGGGATGGAGTTTGGACTTGAGAGGTGCCAAGGCCACTTTCCAGAAAGGGAAAGTGAAGACCACAAATTCAGTCGTGTTAGATGTTGACACA
>NC_043006.1:91833283-91840783 GCF_006345805.1 Octopus sinensis | reverse complement strand
AATGTATGTATGCACACACATATATATATACACATATATATATATACGTACGTATAT
This sequence comes from Octopus sinensis, assembly GCF_006345805.1. Lineage (NCBI taxonomy): Eukaryota > Metazoa > Mollusca > Cephalopoda > Octopoda > Octopodidae > Octopus > Octopus sinensis. Next base: position 91,840,726 of record NC_043006.1, on the reverse strand, counting down.
ACATACAGGCATATGGTATATATATATAATATATATATATATATATATATATATAATATATATATATATATATATATATATATATATGGTGAACTGATGAGATCTAGAAAGTCTCAGTACAAAAGACAGTTAGCAGTGCCCAAATGGTTCAAACTTAAACACCGGTGTGTTTACAGGGGATCAATTCCAAGGGGTGAAGACTGGCTGTGAGACGGATGAAGTTGAGCAGATATAGAGGCAATTTTGTGAATAAACAAATCAGAAATATTAAATATAACAGTTTCGCCATGAAATGCAAAATATGTATATATGCATACATTCAAAACGAGCGAATGCAAAATGTGGAGACGACGAATGTCTAAGTATAATATATACATATTTATATTAACAGATCAAACTCACACAGAGGAGGAGCGACTGAGACAATTAATGGGAAGGACGTAAGATGCTATAAGTTCAACAGCTGTTTCTGGGGGTTTACAGATCCATCATAATATTGGCAGATGTAGTTCATCTCAATATGCAGCATAATTGGAGCAATCAACATTGGATAAATCGATCCCCTCTCTTCGGGGTAGAGAAGATCATGCACTTCAGGTCAGAATGAGGAGAGGTTCAGCTATTTTCTGTCGCTTGTACTCTGTGTAAGTTGAATCTATTCATATAAGTATCTGTAAATGTATATTTAAATATTCATCGTCGGAAAGTCTCCATCATTTGCTTTCTCTCGTATTGCATGTATGTAAATATACATGTTTTGCATTTCATATACAAAATGGTATATTCAATAAATCCAATTTGTTTATCCGCATAATTGCCTTCATATATATATATATTATGGAGATGTACTTGCATAGCGAGTGACTTGATCTAAGATCATGTGCTGGAACGAAAACAATTGCAGCGTGGAAGGTGTTTATAAGCCATTTAAGAAACACACAAAACCGTTAGATTCACTTCAACATTTAATTTGTCAAGATATTTTCGTCGCTTTGAGACCGTGACTTGTTCACTGACAAAGCTTTGTTCTGCATCTGAGAAAGTAACAGTTACTTTCTCAGATTCATGATATATATGTACGTATGTATGTGTGTGTATGTATGTATGTATGTATGTATGTATGTATGTATGTATGTATGTGTGTATGTATTTATGTATGTATGTATTTATGTATGCACGTATGTGCGTATGTATGTATGTGTGCATGCCTATACGTATGTATGTGAGTATTTAGGAGAGTGTGTAGACGTGTCTGTGTGTTTGTACATGTGTATGTATATGTGAACGTATGTTTATGTAATGATATGTGTCAGTTCAAGTTGTATACATGACTGTTACCTTTTGAAAGTTGTATATATGCACACATGCACATTTATATAGACACACACACACATATATATATATGTGTGTGTTGTGTGTGTGCGCGCGTTTGTGTATGTATAAATATATATATATATATATTATATATATATATATATATATATATTATATATATATAGAGGGCATTATACATACATGCCAGATGGCATTATACATACATGCCACACGCTAAGAGGGACAATTAGTCATTTCTACCAAAAATATTACTAATCCCACCGAATGCAATTTTTCAAAGTAAGACATTTAAAAAATATAGACTGTATCACAGTGATTTCATACTTACGTATTCATCAGCAGGCCTGGATGTATCAATACATAAACGACCCTGCCTCGCTTAAGCCGATCAGCTAACTGATCAACATCAACGAAGCACATGGGTGAGTTTACATATATTACATCCTGTAAATGTCAGACTTTTTACGAATTGCATTTCGGGAAAGGAAAAGTTTTTTCGGAATAAAAATTTAGCAATTAAGGACAACTACTTAATAAGGAAAATTAACAAGAAATTGTCAGGTAGATAGCGTGAAAACTCATAAGAGAAAAAATTTCGAAAATAATTATTTCTTATTGAACATATTAATTTATATATAGAGGGCATTATACATACATGCCAGATGGCATTATACATACATGCCACACGCTAAGAGGGACAATTAGTCATTTCTACCAAAAATATTACTAATCCCACCGAATGCAATTTTTCAAAGTAAGACATTTAAAAAATATAGACTGTATCACAGTGATTTCATACTTACGTATTCATCAGCAGGCCTGGATGTATCATACATAAACGACCTGCCTCGCTTAAGCCGATCAGCTAACTTATCAACATCAACGAAGCACATGGGTGAGTTTACATATATTACATCCTGTAAATGTCAGACTTTTTATGAATACGTAAGTATGAAATCACTGTGATACAGGTCTATATTTTTAAATGTCTTACTTTGAAAAATTGCATTCGGTGGGATTAGTAATATTTTGGTAGAAATGACTAATTGTCCCTCTTAGCGTGTGGCATGTATGTATAATGCCATCTGGCTGTATGTATAATGCCCTCTATATATAAATTAATATGTTCAATAAGAAATAATTATTTTCGAAATTTTTTCTCTTATGAGGTTTTCACGCTATCTACCTGACAATTTCTTGTTAAGTTTTCCTTATTAAGTAGTTGTCCTTAATTGCTATATATATATATATATATACAAATTGAGATAGGGGTTGTAAATGCAACCCTCCATGGGATAACACATATCCAATATACTGCTAGTGAAGTACCCAACAAAGTTAATACATAAATGCTAAAAATTGCGATGCAATTAATTCATTTACTGTATTATATGGGCAAAGGTAAAATGATTTACCACAAATTACTAATACAAGATAAGAAAATGGAAAAATACATCTAAATCAATTATCAGCTACCAGATAATACCCAATCACATAATTTATTAAACCACTACATATGAACATTAAGGTCAAACATAATAATATAGAACAAAACAGTGTACATGAAGGAGTAATATGATACAATAAGCACAGTATGCATAAGTGAATATAAATAAATATAAATATAGACTACATCTTACAGCTGTTTCGGCCATGCAGATATGGGTGTCTCATTTTGCTCATATTAGCCGAGCAAAATGAGACACCCATATCTGCATGGCCGAAACAGCTGTAAGATGTAGTCTATATTTATATTTATATTTATTTATATTCACTTATGCATACTGTACTTATTGTATCATATTACTCCTTCATGTACACTGTTTTGTTCTATATTATTATGTTGACCTTAATGTTCATATGTAGTGGTTTAATAAATTATGTGATTGGGTATTATCTGGTAGTTGATAATTGATTTTGATGTATTTCTCCATTTTCTTATTTTGTATTATATATATATATATTATATATTATATATATATATATATATATAGAGGGCATTATACATACATGCCAGATGGCATTATACATACATGCCACACGCTAAGAGGGACAATTAGTCATTTCTACCAAAAATATTACTAATCCCACCGAATGCAATTTTTCAAAGTAAGACATTTAAAAAATATAGACCTGTATCACAGTGATTTCATACTTACGTATTCATCAGCAGGCCTGGATGTATCAATACATAAACGACCCTGCCTCGCTTAAGCCGATCAGCTAACTGATCAACATCAACGAAGCACATGGGTGAGTTTACATATATTACATCCTGTAAATGTCAGACTTTTTACGAATTGCATTTCGGGAAAGGAAAAGTTTTTTCGGAATAAAAATTTAGCAATTAAGGACAACTACTTAATAAGGAAAACTTAACAAGAAATTGTCAGGTAGATAGCGTGAAAACCTCATAAGAGAAAAAATTTCGAAAATAATTATTTCTTATTGAACATATTAATTTATATATAGAGGGCATTATACATACATGCCAGATGGCATTATACATACATGCCACACGCTAAGAGGGACAATTAGTCATTTCTACCAAAAATATTACTAATCCCACCGAATGCAATTTTTCAAAGTAAGACATTTAAAAAATATAGACCTGTATCACAGTGATTTCATACTTACGTATTCATCAGCAGGCCTGGATGTATCATACATAAACGACCCTGCCTCGCTTAAGCCGATCAGCTAACTTATCAACATCAACGAAGCACATGGGTGAGTTTACATATATTACATCCTGTAAATGTCAGACTTTTTATGAATACGTAAGTATGAAATCACTGTGATACAGGTCTATATTTTTTAAATGTCTTACTTTGAAAAATTGCATTCGGTGGGATTAGTAATATTTTTGGTAGAAATGACTAATTGTCCCTCTTAGCGTGTGGCATGTATGTATAATGCCATCTGGCATGTATGTATAATGCCCTCTATATATAAATTAATATGTTCAATAAGAAATAATTATTTTCGAAATTTTTTCTCTATGAGGTTTTCACGCTATCTACCTGACAATTTCTTGTTAAGTTTTCCTTATTAAGTAGTTGTCCTTAATTGCTATATATATATATATATATACAAATTGAGATAGGGGTTGTAAATGCAACCCTCCATGGGATAACACATATCCAATATACTGCTAGTGAAGTACCCAACAAAGTTAATACATAAATGCTAAAAATTGCGATGCAATAATTCATTTACTGTATTATATGGGCAAAGGTAAAATGATTTACCACAAATTACTAATACAAGATAAGAAAATGGAAAAATACATCTAAATCAATTATCAGCTACCAGATAATACCCAATCACATAATTTATTAAACCACTACATATGAACATTAAGGTCAACATAATAATATAGAACAAAACAGTGTACATGAAGGAGTAATATGATACAATAAGCACAGTATGCATAAGTGAATATAAATAAATATAAATATAGACTACATCTTACAGCTGTTTCGGCCATGCAGATATGGGTGTCTCATTTTGCTCATATTAGCCGAGCAAAATGAGACACCCATATCTGCATGGCCGAAACAGCTGTAAGATGTAGTCTATATTTATATTTATATTTATTTATATTCACTTATGCATACTGTACTTATTGTATCATATTACTCCTTCATGTACACTGTTTTGTTCTATATTATTATGTTTGACCTTAATGTTCATATGTAGTGGTTTAATAAATTATGTGATTGGGTATTATCTGGTAGTTGATAATTGATTTTGATGTATTTCTCCATTTTCTTATTTTGTATTATATATATATATATATATATATATATATATATATATATATATATATAATATATATATATATATATATATATAAATATATATATATATGTATATTTATTTGTATGTATGTGTGTGTATATGTATGAATGTATGTAGAGATGGATGAGCGTATATATGAGTGTCTATATGAGTGTGTGTACTTACATAAATGTATAAGGTTATATGTGCATATATGTATCTAAGACGTTATATCCATTCACCGTTAAATGGTGGTGAGAGAGGCAAAAGCACACACATACGCATATATATGTGTGTGTGTCTATATAAATGTGTATGTGTGTATATATACAACCTTCAATAAGGTAACAGTCATGTATACAACTTGAACTGACACATATCATTACATAAACATACGTTCACATATACATACACATGTAAAAACACACAGACACGTCTACACACTCTCCTAAATACTCACATACATACGTATAGGCATGCGCACACATACATACATACGCACATACGTGCATACATAAATACATACATACATAAATACATACACACATACATACATACATACATACATACATACATACATACATACACACACATACATACGTACATATATATCATGAATCTGAGAAAGTAACTGTTACTTTCTCAGATGCAGAACAAAGCTTTGTCAGTGAACAAGTCACGGTCTCAAAGCGCCGAAAATATTTTGACAAATAAAATTTAAATGTTGAAGTGAATCTAACGGTTTTGTGTGTTTCTTAAATGGCTTATAAACACCTTCCACGCTGCAATTATATATATATATGTATGTATGTATGTATGTATGTATGTATGTATGTATGTATGTATGTATGCATGTATGTATGCATGTATGTATGTATTTACGTATGTATGTAATTATTATCATTATGGGAAGGCATGGGAAGGCATAGCTATTGATCGTAGCAGGTGGAGAAGAATTGTGCACGAGGGGACCCACTTTTGAGAAATCTCGAGTTGCACATGAGAAAGTAAGGAGGGATGTTAGAAAGGGCATCGCTGTTACACTTCCAGATGGGAAGGGTCTTCCTATGATGCTAACATGCAAGACCCTGCCTCAGTAAAGCTGGATTCAAGAGTCATCTTCGTAGTCATTAAGCGAGACAGATGAGTGACAACCTGGCCAGTGGTGGTGGTGTAACACACCATACTAATCATATATGTCGGGCATGTGGAAGAGAGTGTAATTCGGCAGGAGGACTTAAACGACATGCAAAGGTACATGAAGCCCAGTTACAACTACAGCCGGCTATTACCGGTAAAGGTTTTAGTTGCCAATTCTGTACAAGACATTGTAGATCTTTAGCTGGGCTAAAAAGTCACATTCGATTACCGCAACAATAATAGTTAAGCTTCGTGCAATGGCCATACTCGATAACGAGGGGGCAGCCATAACAATGTATGTATGTATGTATGTATTATGTATAAAATAAAAACTAAGAAAATGGAGATATAGCTTTTGATAAAGATTTATTATCAGCAAAACTCAAACATAGTCCCTTACAGCTGTTTCAGTTAAGCACTATAATGGACACTTGCAAGTCAGCAAGCCAGCTGCCTTCTTCGCCACTGCAGATACAAAAACAGAGGCAGTGATGATTGAGTACATCAATATAAAAGATGATGTAATAAGGGCTATAGATGAGATGAACCCGCACTCAGCTACTGGCCCTTGTGGATTCTCAGCAATCTTTCTAAAATCATTTCAGCGAGTCTTAGCAAGACCACTACAGTCTCTCTTCCACAGCTTCCTCACAACTGGCAAACTTCCAAGCAAGCTGAAGGAAGGTAAAATATGCCCCATTCATAAAGGAGGCAGCAGAGTAGAGGCCAAAAGTTACAAACCTCTCTCTCAGAGCTCGCTCATCAGCAAATCATGGAACGAATAGTTAGAAGGAAACTAATCACCCAACATGGTTTCCGACTCTTACAACATTATGACTGGGTGTTGAAACAACTCCACTACCCCTCAAATCTGAATGTGATATATCTCGATTTTGCAAAGGCCTTCGATAAAGTCGACCATGGAATGCTATGTCACAAAATGCGTGATCTCGGCGTAGTCGAGAAATTGTGAAAATGGCTGCATGCCTTTCTCAAAGATAGAAGTCAAGCAATAGTATTCATGGGTTCACCGCCAATGACACGCAAGGCGCTCTTTTGGGACCACTACAATTTATAATGGCCCTCTTAGATATACCCTCAGTCACAAAGAGAGCCACGATCACAAGTGCAGATGATGCAAAAGTCCCACAGGTGATACAGAACTCGTTATGCACCTGCAACGTG